>NC_092807.1:63952442-64219942 GCF_040954645.1 Diabrotica undecimpunctata | reverse complement strand
TAGAATATATATAGTGGAAAACAGTTCATTTAGGCATTCAGTGAAAGAAAGGTACAAAATTTTGTTAATATAATTTAGTTAGTGTCATAACAATTTCAATTTTGAAGATAGTTTGTTTAAATTTTAGATTGTCTATAGAATTTAATTAGTTTTATAAGAATATCAGTTTAAAGATAGTTTATTTTAAATTTACATTGACTAGGTTAGATATATATGTGTGTTTCATAATAGTTATAATAAAGATAATTTAAAAAAGTACTTACAAGCTAATTCTTTGAGAACCGCGATAAAAACCCTATATATTATATTATTAAAAATACTCATTGCTCATCATTCAAACAAAAAACACATCATAACAATTTGGCACCCAACGCGGTGGCTCTCTATTTAAAAGAATTAGTTTGGGAAGATAAGTGCTCTCATATAATTAAATTAATTATCAGTAGAAAGAAAAAGTATAGATTTTAATTTTAATTATATTTGAACAAGTAAAGTCTCAAAATGTCTCAAGGAAAGAAAGGTATAAGAAGCAAAAAGAATGAAGAAGATGTGGAAGTAGAAACACAACCTATACAAGAGGAGAGTTTAGTTCAAGTTCCACAAGATACTGCAGAAATGAATCCAGAAAGAGAGGAAAATGTCAATATGGCAGCTTTGATGTCATTAATGATGCAGATGAACAAGACAATGGAAGAGAATTCAAAAGAAATCAAAGAAGACATGAAAAAAATGGAACAGAAAATGGAAGAGAATACGAAAAAATTGGAAGAGAATTCAAAAGAAGTCAAAGAAGACATGAAAAAAATGGAACAGAAATTGGAAGAGAATTATAGAAAATTAGAAAAGAAAATAGAAGATAATAATAATAAAATTGTAAAACAAATGGATAAAAAACTTGAAGCTGCAGAGAAAAAAGTAGCAAATGAAATAAAAAGTATACGGAATGACTACAAGAAAAGGATAGACAATGAGAGGACAGAAGTAAAGAGGATTATTCAAGATAATAAGATAGATATAGAACAGAAAATAGAGTTACAGAAATGTAACTTAGAAGTAAAAATTAACGAAGACAGGAGAAACACAGAAGAAAAATTAGACGATATACAACAAAATATCCAAATAAATTGTAATCAAATAAGAAATGTGGAACAGAGAATAGATGATATTTCACAAATGAGAGACATAGGGAGACCTTACTTAAATTTAACAAATGAGACTGGGATTAAATTCTCTGGTAATATAAAAAATTTGCATCCTAGAGTATACATAAATAGTTTAAAACATAAATTAAGATTTGTGAATAATATTAATGATATTAAAGATTATATTAGAATGACATTAAATGACAATGCAGCAACTTGGTTTGCTAGTATTGAAAATGATTTAGATAATTTTCAAACATTTGAAAATAAATTTTTAAATTATTATTGGGGTGAACTAGAGCAAGCCAAGTTTAGAGAAATTCTATATTTTGGAAAGTATAATCAAAATTTAAAATCAAATATGGTAGATTATGCATTGAAATTGATAACAGTTGCAAAATATTTAGAACCACCACTTAGAGAGGATGAAACAGTCTTAAATGTATCTAGACATTTTGATGCTGATGTTGTGCAAACCGTAACTGTACAAAATATTCAAACAATAGATAGTTTTATTAATTTTATTCAAAGAATACAAAGAGGCAATATGACAAGTAATAATAACAACAGAAAAAACAATAATAACTTTCAATATAATAATGATAATCAACAATATAGACAATCATATAATAGATATGGTGATAGTTTACAAAATTTTAATAATAATAACAGTAATCAAATTAGACAAAATTGTAATAACAATACTAGTTATAATAGACAACATTTTAATAACAGTACTAATAATAATAGACAAGATTTTAACAATAGAAGAAATACAGAGCGACCTAACTATAACAGACAGGTAAATTGTGTTCGAAGGAATAGAAGCTGCGAAGACAGGGAACGAAATAGTACAAGGCAAGAAAATGTGAGTAGAAGTCATAGTAGGGAAAGACATAGGACATCAGATCCAAGTGGTCAGATACAATCTGACAATTCTAATAATCAAAATTTTGTGCAGTAAACTTTCTGAATTACAAGTTAGGCCATTGCTATTATGAAAAACCTTCTGAATTTATTTCTTTAGATGAAGATAAAATTATTGAATCTATTAATTTAATTTATATAAATGCTTTGGCCAAAAATAAAATGATTAAGATTATGATAGATACTGGTTCAGAAAGTACTTTAGTCTCGGAGAATTTTATTTTTAATACATTAAAACTATCAGATATAATAAAGATTCCAAAAATTAAAATTATTGGTGCAAATAATAAGAAGTTGGGTGAAATTGATAAACTAGCCAATTTTAAAATTAATATTCTTAATAAAGAAATTAATATGCAAGGATTTATTGTCAAGGATTTATGTGTTGATATATTAATGGGAAATGATGAATTGGAAAAGAAGAAAGTAAAGATAGATTTTGAAAAAAAAATGGTAACTTTGGAAGGGCAAATAATTAAATTTATGCAGAAAGATGAGGTAGAAGAAGGAATAAGAGTTGATAGGATATTATTAAAAGAAAATAATGATGTTTATGAAGAAGAAATGTATTTTGATGATAGGGAAATGTCCCAGAAGAATGTAAAGAATAATTATTGTAGTGAATATTTAAGGAATGGAAATTTTAAGCAGATGGATGCCTACGAGGCGGAGTGCGTAAAATTGGAAGCAAGGAATAATGAGTACATAATGAAGAATAATTTTATTTGTAAAGAAGAAGATGTGATAAAAGTTTTAAATTGCCCTGAAGAATATAAATCAATAGTCATTTCCGTATTGCAGCAACACAAGGGACTTGTCAATAAAGAAAATAGAATTGCACAAAATTATATCCATAGTATAAAAGTTAAAGAAGAAAAAGATTTTAAAACAAAATCATACCCAATACCATATAAATACAGAGAAGAAGTAAACAAAACAATTAATAATATGTTAGAAGATGGGATCATTGAGAAGGCAGACACACGTTTTATTAACCCCATAGTAGTAGTACGAAAAAGATCAGGTGAAATCAGGTTATGTTTGGATGCAAGGAATATTAACAAGATTACTGAAAAGCAATTTGAAGCACCAATGAGTATAGATGGAATATTAGGAAGAATTACAGGAATGGCATTTTTCACTAAAATTGATTTACAGCATAGTTTCTGGTTAATACCTCTAGAAAGAAAAAGTAGACAGTATACAGGATTTCAGATAGATGGAGTAGTATATCAATTCAAAGTAGTACCATTTGGACTTCAATCATCTTGCAGTGTTCTATGTAGATGTCTTCATGATATTTTGGATCAATATGAACATTTTGTAATTCACTACATTGGTGATATATTAATTGTTTCTAAAACGGCTGAAGATCATGAGAAACACCTAAAAATTATAATAAATAGATTAGACAAAGTTGGACTAAAAATAAATCAAGAAAAATGTACATTTTTTCAAAAAGTAGTGATATATCTAGGTTATAAACTTAACACTAACATCTTACTGATATATCCATTTTATTCAATAGACTTGATTTGTTAAATAGATGGTAGATTTCATTATTTTGAATCAATTTGACATCATACTTGTTGAATTTTGTACATATGGAAATTGTTTGATACCCTAAAAATCATAATTTGGGGTTCGATACTATAATTGCTATAAAAATGTCTTTCTAATATAATAAAGTGGAAAAACTTACCAATTTATATTGATGAAAGTTATTTTGAATGGAAATAATTCCTAGAATTTGTCTATAAATAAACAGAACACCATATCTATTATATTTTTAATTAAGGTTATATTTATTCTCTGATATCGCATCCATTGCTCCATTTGACATGACAGTTTGACCATAGAATAGCCGAACTGTGCTCCGTTGTTCTCTGTTTTGACATAGACAGCGAACAGGGATGTATTTAACACATTTTAAATAAAAAAAAAAAAAATTTTGATTTATTAAAGAAAATTAATATTTAAAAAAATAATAAGTAAATTATTTATTTTAAATATTATTTTTGGGGTATTGTGACAATTAGGGTTTATAGAAAATAATTTATAAGTTATATACTACATAATATTAGATATTTGGTTGTTTTAAATAAGTTATATATTAGAGAATTTAATAAAAAAATATTTATGTGAGGGCATTTTTAATAAATTAGCATATTATAATAATTGTAAAAAGTTGTATTTAGTAATTTTAATATTGTAAATATATATAAGTGAGCCATGTGCTTAGGCAACCAAAAATACTCTCGGAGATTGACAGATATTTATACTCTGAAGTGACGTTTAAGAATATTTATGAATATAAAGTGGGTTATAATAATATATTGTTTGAAATGTGTATTTTATTAAATTAGAATGTTAAGTTACTAATTTAATTATATATTCTGATCTGAAAAGCCTAAATGTAAACAAAATTATTAATAGAAAAGAATGGAATTCTCTGGATCTCCGGAGGTGGCCATGTTTGCGAAATGGTTTGTTCCAGAAAATTCAGACAAGTATTAAATAGAACAAATTGGAACATGATATCTTACGAGATGGTTCTAGAAATTCAAAAACATATAAATACCCGTGATTTGGATTCAAGATGGCAGTTTATGGCAGTTTTGGAAGTTTTTAGTCAGAAGTCAAGCAGTTTATTATGAAAGTTAGTTGGAGTCAGTGAATCAAGTACAAATAGTCAAAATGTTTAATATAGTGAGTTAAATGAAGATTAAAAATTATGCATATAATTTAATGCACATTTATAATTATACACAAATAATTATTGAAGATAAAAAAAGGTATATTGGAAGAAATTAAATTATATTATGGTTGGAGATTAGTATAAATCAACTTATAATAATTGGATATTGGTATATTGAAAAGAAGAATAAATATAAATGCTGTTTGCTGGTTTGGTTGGTGGTGTATACATGCTGGTGAAGAAAACTATATCTTAAATTGGTAGAAGCTGATAATTGGAAAAAGAAATTTCACAAAAACAAGGATAACCGAAGTACGAAGACTTTCAGTGGTGACTAGAATATATATAGTGGAAAACAGTTCATTTAGGCATTCAGTGAAAGAAAGGTACAAAATTTTGTTAATATAATTTAGTTAGTGTCATAACAATTTCAATTTTGAAGATAGTTTGTTTAAATTTTAGATTGTCTATAGAATTTAATTAGTTTTATAAGAATATCAGTTTAAAGATAGTTTATTTTAAATTTACATTGACTAGGTTAGATATATATGTGTGTTTCATAATAGTTATAATAAAGATAATTTAAAAAAGTACTTACAAGCTAATTCTTTGAGAACCGCGATAAAAACCCTATATATTATATTATTAAAAATACTCATTGCTCATCATTCAAACAAAAAACACATCATAACAATATATATATATATATATATATATATATATATATATATATATATATATATATATATATATATATATATATATATATAAATATATATATTTATGTATATATACATGTGTACATAATATATATTTTTAGTCCACATTATTTAATTTTATTATCTTTAAATACTGTGTATATATCTAGGATCTTCCTTAAGCAATGCAGCCTCCTCCCATACGGAAATTCGCAGAAAAATAGGGATGGCCAAGAACGCGATGAGTCGACTGTCAAAAATATGGAAGGACCGCTCTTTATCCAAAAAACTCAAAATGAGACTGGTACGGACACTCATTTTTTCAATCTTCAGTTACGGTGCCGAAACATGGACAATAAAATCAGAGGAAAAGAAAAGGATTGACGCATTCGAAATGTGGTGCTGGAGACGAATGCTACGTGTCTCGTGGACGGAGCACAGATCCAATCAGTCGATTCTCGAAGAGCTAAACATTTAGACCAGACTCTCCTCTCAGTGTCTTGCTAATGTTTTAAAGTTTTTTGGCCACATTTCGAGAAGAGACAATGACAACTTAGAAAGACTAATTGTATGCGGAAACGTAGAAGGACGTAGAGGCAGAGGACGCTCACCTATCCGATGGTCAGATCAAGTACAGAAAGCCACTGGAGAGACGTTTTCCGAGTCCATAAGAGCAGCCCAAAATCGCAAGAGATGGAGAGAATTGACAGCCCGCATTGTAGGAAATCACGATCCTCAGCAATGAGGAAACGACAAGAGAGAGAGAGAAATACTATGTACTTAACCACTATTTTGTATATTGTAAGTAGTAACATTTTTAATTGGTTTGTCCCGTATATTTGCCAGCGTCCACACAGACAGCGGTCAGGCGTTCAGAGTTATGAATAAATAAATTTGAATGTGTCGACAGAGATCTGTCCTATTGTGTTAATGATAGGGATATAAGATGGGATGACTGATCTGAAGATGACATACTGCTGAAAAAAACTGTTGATTATAATTGTGTTGGTCATTTCAGCCATAAAAACATTATTATCCTCTGTTGTTTGGGATTTATACTGAGCAAATATGGTTACTATATCAGGTTTTAGCAAAGCTTGCATTCTAGGTGAAAACTTTAAACATACCTTAGAAATAAATGATTTGCGCTCTTTTTTTTTTGCTCGTTTTTTCTTTTCGCTATCATTAGGTTATTCCTCATTCATGGGTTTTCTTTTTACAAGAAGCAATATTTTGCTAATCTAATCAAAATCATAATTTTGATGATAACCAGAATATTTTTCTGGAACTTATATTATGATTTTGATTTATATATATATATATATATATATATATATATATATATATATATATATATATAAGAATAAAAATATGAGTAAAAATATTATCATATAAATGTATATAAACTCCTTTCTAGAACTAAATCATCTAATTTTTCTGTTTCCAACTTAGCAGGGTTCTTGAGTTCTGTCTTTCTGTGAGTAGAACGCCAAACTGTAAGAGTTCTCACTGACCGCTGGTAATGTGTATTATTAGATTAGGATGTAAGTACTACAAAGAGCTCAGAATGTCTGACAGCTGTCTGTTGCTTATTAGATACATTCAGAACACTAAATTATACTACATTCACCCGTCCCTATTTTTGAACAAAATATTGCAACTATCTTGGTTTATTTTTAGCTCCAGCTGATTTACAGCTAGATTGAAAATCTGAATTTTCCAATCTTGATTAATCATTATCATCAGGTTTTTGAAGAGGTAAATTTTCTGTCTCATCTGGTATTGATTTAGTAGTGGAATTCTCTAGTGTGTTATTTCGACTTTCATCTTCATCATTATCGTGATTTAATAATATAACCATTTAATTCAACAGTAAACTTCGTATATAGTGCAGAGCACCTGGTAAAGCAGTTTTCCATTTAATGAATTCTAAATTTTTGGTTTTCAATGCTAGATTCACCAATTTCCATATAACTCATTGTATCTTTCGACTTAACAATTTCCTTTATGATTATATGGTGTTGTTCTACTTGAACATATTCCTTTAGAGTGTAGATAATTAATAAATTATTGTGAAGTAAAGCTAGTTCTCCTTGTCAGATTTTATATGTGCCGGCATTCTATATAAACAAAATAGTGATTTAATCTGTGATTGGTTAGAATTGCTTTCCTACCAGATAAATTCTGCATTTTTTTAGTACTTAAACGCATTTGCTTTTTTTTTCAATTGCAAGTTGAAGTTGCAAGTCAACACCACAACGGTCAAATAAGTGTTACCAATTTATGCCAAAATATCACCTTCGTTCGATTACAGTTACAGTGTGTTCCGAACAAATGTTCTTCATAAAAACGCTTTATAATGCATTTATACAAATTAAATGAAACATATTATTGTGTATTTCTTTAAGTTAGTTAGTTAAGTAACATTAATAGAAATCTTTAAATATTATTTCTACGCGTATATAATAAAATATGTCTAGTGGCTGTAATGCCAGTGTACTCGGCAAAGTGATTCTAAAAAAGAACACACCTAGCGCCTAAATATTTCGTGTTGGTATCATGTGACCTCACGGACTATGACGCAGATGACGTGCAACGGTAAGTAAATTATATGAAGTATACCAATGTTTGAATTCGTTGGTGGAAGTTTGACAGTTCATCAGTTTGGATCAGCCTCTAGTTTATCTGGTCTAAAGTACTTCTCCATTGTAAATTTATGCGAATAAAATTGTAGTATAATGCCTTTTGCAGAATTAGGCTTTTCTTTACATAAAACTTGACATAAGAATGACAAAACAATTATTTAAATAATGACTAGTTCTTGTCACAACATTAGGAAAACTAAATTATACTACACTTGGCTTATATTATTAATATTTCTTGTAACACATATAACATTTCTTGTAACATTTTTATAAATAAAAATTTTATTCTATATTTCATTCTTTAATTTTTTCAACCACTTTGGCATTGTAATGTAATGGAAAATAAATATAGTCTCAACATAACAAGAAAACCCAAAAAGTATACAAAAAATATTTATGATCGTATAGGATAAGGATTTTTCTTGTTATTTTAGGATTATATCGATTTTCCTTTAAAATGAATTCACAATCCTAGGTAATATTACTAAACTTTTGAATTTAGCGCAATGTATATATAGTTACGCGCCCGGTCACTTTGTGATGCGCCAATCATTGTTTTACTCATTAACACGGGAGTTTCACTGCTAGGTGGTAGTGTACTATGATCATAACTTATCATTCAGTGTAAAAATGATTTTTTAAAACATCAAAGAAACGAGGAATCATAACCAATCTCATATGATATTGTCATATGATCAATCATGTAGTGTAAAGTCGACTTAACGTATGATGTAATGTAGTATTATTTTTTACATTGGACATTGTCTTTTCCCCCCCAAGGGACACTTCAACACCAACATCATGTGCTTACATATGGGCACATTGCAGGGATGTAGCGAACCTTCCTCTATTATTAAACAATTGGCATCGAATAATTTAGGTGATAGCTCCACTGCATATATGTTAAAGCATTTTCTTTATTATTAAAGCATTTTTTATTTAAAGATAGAGTTTTATATATACTGCTTACTAAATAGGTAATATTATTTAATGTTGATGTTTTTCTAAAAGCCACTTTGTTCTGGGGTAATAATATTTCGACGTTTGATTGTTCAGAAAGGATGACAATTGACCATTTTTTCGATAAGTTTTAATAGAACATTTTAATTGGTTTGTTTGAATTGGGATTCTGTCCAAATAAGACTAAATAGTTTCAGTGGATGATTGTGTGCATCTTCAGGTAAATGTATAAGAAAAATTATTGAGATATTATTCAGACCGTTACTGGTTTACTTAAATTTACTGTGAGCATATTTGTACTTATTTATATTAAATTAAATTTATATTTTAAAGCATCTACCGACAGCGAATAAAGAGATCGAGAGAGTAGACAGAGTCAGATACCTCGAAACCACACTCTATCTTAAGTCTGCCATGCTATTACCAAGACTTAAAATCTAATTGAATTAGTATAGGTTTCTCTTAAATAATTTGTAAGAGAAAAAATGTGGACTTTAAATTTCAAAATGTTGATAAATATTATGATGAATTTTTCTCCAAATTTTTTCGAGAGGAGCAAAAGAATATTACGAATACCCTTATTTCTTTTTTTAAATTTACATATTCTTTTCGTAATGTGTTTAGCTATGTAATTATATATTATTTTTCAATACTGTTTACTAGACTGTAAGTACGTAATTTTTTAATATGATTCTAAAAATAGTTTTTTGTGGTATTTATTATTTACTTTTTAATAGAAATCAACACATAAAAACATCACAAACCATATACGAAATGACAAAAATCACAAATCACAAAAACAACACATGAAAACATCAACACATAAAATTTAGCTTCCGAAAATTGTTCTATTATTAGTGAAATAATAAATTTTGGGCTTGTAATACCCATTTTGCCTACCTCTTAATAGTTTTTCATTCCCAGTGATCACGAAGAATATAAAAATTAATTTTATTTAAATTTGTTTTACTTCCCATTGCGGGTTTCTGTTTTGATACAATAATTCGAAGTGATAAAGTGTTAAAATATTAAAAACTGAATATGGAACATGCGGGAAAACCTCCAGAAAACCCTCCAGATTAAAGCTGGATGGACGAAGATGTTATTATAGAAAAAATAGAATAAAATATAAACGCTACATAGATCGTAACTCTAAAAATAACGGAGAAACTATAAGTAATACACCTTTTGATAAATTCTACAGAAAATTTACTCCAGATTTTAAGGGTAAGCTATCAAAATTGGTGATAGTATTCTTTCTAATTTTTCGAATTTAAATAACAAAATTACTATAAAATAAGAAAACTATAAAATTAGTGGAAATCCCATGCCACCAAATCCAAATCCTGCCACCTGACAGTGTACGGATATAGAATAACAGCGTTGCCAATTCTACTACTTAAATTTTGAAATTTTTTTAAAATAAGCAGGTCCAAACTCAGGGTAGACTAAGCTTTGTTTAGGTAAGTTAAAATTTTAAATAGAATTGGTGAATGAAGTAATTCCTAAAATGCTTTTATACATAATAAAAATAATTTGTTGGTTAACCACAGCTATTAAATTATATTAACTACCTACATTAACAATTTAAAGTAACTAGTTACCTTAAGTAAACATTTATTAATATTTATTGAAAGTGGTTTAAGAGATAACCCAGAAATACCATTTTCAATTATTTTTATTTTCATAATCTAGTTCATCTTCCGAGTAATCGTTGAACACTAAAAAACCGGAGTTTTTTAATAATTTTATATTTGATGACTATTAATATTTTGATACGCAGTCTTATATAACAACAAAATATTCTTTACTAAATTTATTAAATGGTTTTCTAACACCTAAAACCTACCAGAAGGGGGCCAAACTAGCCGTGTGTCAGGAAATTCGGCGATTCTTTCTTTTTAACTTTCTGTCGCATGGGTAAAATTATATTTATTTACTTACGTTTGTTCTTAGGTTTTTTTTACATCGTATTTGTTCCATGAAAGTGTTTTGTTTATCGTATCGACGTCGACTATCAGAACTTGAGCTTCTTGAAGAAATACGAAAAATCGCAGATGTTTCTTGAGGCAAATCTGAATTTGAAGAAAATAATGAGTCAGACGATGAAGAATACGTACCACTACAAAATGGTGTTTAAGTGTCTACGGCGCTAAACATTTCCCATCCAACAGCTTGTGGTCAATAGTATGAGTTCCTCAGTTTTTTAGGCAAACTATGCCACGAAACAGATTCAAGGATATTATAAAATATCTCAGATTTGACATAAAGTAAAAAAGTAAACGAGATCTGAACGTTAGAAAACCGACAAATTTGATTTAACGTCTACGGTTTGGAATTGATTTCTAAAAAATAGTAGTGCATGTTAAAAACCGGAAATAAACCTCACTGTAGACGATCAACTACTGTCTTCTAAAGTCAGGTGCCCATTCGCACAGTACATATCAAATAAGCCGGATAAGTTTGACATACAATTTTGGCTTTTGGCTTGCACGAAATCAAAATATATTGTAAATAGTTACCTTATATTGGTAATGGTCATCTAAGCAATAAAGGTACAGGTTTTGGTAGACACGTTGTTTTGCGAATAATAGAGAATGAACTAGAAAAGGGCAAAAACGTTACAACAAATAACTCGAATTCGCATCGATGAAATTGACCAAGTTGTAACAAAAATTGTATAGGTGGGCTTTTGTAGTAAGCACCAATTTAAAAAGAATAGGTTGGCGGATATAGTGGCCAATGAAACAAAGATAAAGGAGATGTGCTTACGACACAATATTGTGAGACTTAATGCCGCTTGGCTAGCTCAGAGGCTAGAGAGGCTATGTCAGAGGATGACCAATTATACTTAGGAAGGATTCGGAAAATTTGCATGCCTCTAAAAGACAGATCCAGAAATAAATATGACCAAATGATAGATTTAAGGATAACTGAACATGAAAAGAGTACTAAACTAAAAAGGGAACTACAAAGAAACTTGTGGATGCCAGGAAAGTATCATGGTTACTTCCCAAAGTATTATATTAGTGTAATGGTTGCTTGAATTAAATTATTAAAAAAGGGGGGAGAAAAAAAACTAATAAAACAGATATTATGTACAACCCAAATTAATCCCAACTTTGTAATGGTAAATAATACAATTTGCGATTAATTTAATCTATATTTCTACCCTTTACCTATTATATACAGCCTAAACCTAACTTTAAGTATATTGAAATTCTCAATTATAAATTATAAACTCTTGTATGTTAACTTTAGCATTAAATTATAACAGTTAAAAAAATTAAACCCCTAGCTTTGAAAGTACAACCTACTCGCCTACTGAGAAACTATGTAGAAAATATCTCTATACTTCGGCATGCGATTAAAAAATATCGCAAGTGAAACGAGAAACTAATCTGACGGAGTAGTACTCTGACATATATTTGTAAAAAAAAACTCTGTGGTTAAATGTGTACACAAAAGCTTACAAAGAGATCTGAAGGGGTATTACAGCCTTTCCTGATAAATAATTATGTTTAATTAAAATTATATTAAATGATTATTATTATTATATTATTAATATTATTATTAGTCAACTTAAGTAAGTAAATATGATAAAAAATTTAATTAGAAACGAACGTGTTGAGATCCTACAGACGATTCCTAACCTCTGGTAGGGACGGCACTGGAGGGAATTTTTATCCAAACCAATACTTAATTAAAAGAGAAAAATAAGCCAAATTCTCGTTACAGTCTTTTCAAAACCGTTTCAAAAGTATCAAAAAATTCGTTATAATTTCGAAATAAAATTGCTCACGACATCTATCCGCCAAGTGCATTTAATTACCTTAAGAACCCTACTGTAGTTCCCATCAAGTTAGAATCTATAGATAACATGTGTATAAAAAACGGCGTCAGTAGGTGTGGATAACGATCATACCAATATGGCGATGAGATCAGGGCCTGACTCAATAATATTAAAACTACTATACAAATATGACTAGTTATTCAGAAGATTTAATCCTAATCTAAAAAAGTGCAATACATTTTTAATAAACTATGATTTATTTATCCCGCGGTAAACACTAAAAACACGACATATTATACATAAAGATAAATTAATACAGTCAAATAACAAGTTGTATCTGAAAGAGATAATAATATAAATAATATTTTAAAGGGTAAAATGAATATACGGTATGAAATAAAAGAAATATGTTCGTTTTACAACTTTTTGATAAACTACAAATTAACTGACTCTTAAAAATTTAGTTCAATTAACAAAGTTATTATTAAAGAAAACAAAATTGAATATCTGCCGAATACCACAATGGAAATACAGTGTAAAAATAAAAATAATTATATTGCACTAGTTAATAAGAAATTTTAAGATATTTAGGATGAAGATATTTGAGTATTCTCAAGAATAGCATGATCTACCCTACTTATAAGATTTTTATAAATACTATTAATTTATTTTCTGAAGTACGGGCCATTATTTTGTTTACATATTTGTATACTAACCTGTGGAACGTTATTCCTGATTTTTTATTAAGATTGCTTTTGCTACTGCAACTACGTTGAGAACAAGAAACCATTATTGTGCACTATCACAATATAATATTACAGTTTTTATAAAAGTATTATAAAACTAAAAGTATTCGAAAAACAACAAACGTAAACAATCATACACGATCTGTCAAAAGGATCATACCAATATGGCCGACGTGAGGTCGTTTTTAGTCATGTGATGCCCTCTCCATAGATTCCAACTTGATGGTAGTTCCCAACATCTTCGATAGATGAGAGCGTTCGTTAATTCGTCTCGATTTCCAAGCGAAATTCTTTGTCATTTATCTTTATCTCTGTAAACTGGACTGCTCAAACTATCGAGGTATATCAGTAACCAGTACCTTAAGTCGCCTATATGGAAGGATACTTCGAGACATTATCGAACAAGAATATAAAGAACAAGAAGAAGAGGAACAATCTGGCTTTAGAGCGGGAAGGAGCTGCACCGATATTGTGTTTGTTTTGAAACAAATAATAGAAAAAAGATCAAGTACCAACCAAGAAACCCATCTTATGTTTATAGACCTTCAGAAGGCCTATGATACTGTACCCGCTAAAAAGCTATGGAAAGTTTTGCAGGAAACAAACATTAACCACACAGTAATTAACGCCCTTAAACAGCTTTATGAAGGATCAACGTCGGGAATAAAAATTGGAAATAGACTTTTAAAAAATTTCCTGTAAACAAGGGACTCCGGCAGGGGTGTTGCATATCCCCCACATTGTTTAAAATCTACGTGGCGAAAGCACTGTATCAGTGGAAGAGAAAGTGCAGAGGAATGGGTATTGACCTGGGAGAAACTTGCCTATATACCCTACAGTTTGCAGACGATCAAGTCCTTATAGCCAACGATAAAGAAGACCTGACATATATGGCCAGAAAACTATAGGAAGAATACAAAAAGTGGGGTTTAGAACTCAATACACAAAAAACAAAATATCTCCCAATAGGCGCAGAACTATCCAACATTCAGACGGACACAACCGAAATTGCATTCTGCACTGAATATACCTACCTAGGAATTGATTTCGACACCACAGGCACAGACAATAGGGAAATTAGAAAACGAATAACCCAGGCCCGTAGAACAATTGGATGCCTTAACGGAGTTCTTTGGAGCTCAGAAATTGGTAAAAGACGAAAATACAATATATATGAATCTCTCATAAAAACCAGCTTAACCTATGGTACAGAGACATAGAGACTAACAGAAAGCAATAAAAGAAAACTCGAAGCAACAGAAATGGATGTATTTAGACGATCACTTCAAATATCTAGGGCAGACAGAATTAGAAACCATGAAATAAGGAATCGGATGGGGGTAGATGGATCACTGGCAACAGACATAGAAAGGAAACAACTTATATGGTATGGCCATGTTCAAAGAATGCCAGAAACAAGACTACCAAAAATCGCCATGAAATGGATACCACCAAATCGTAAGAAACGAGGAAGACCAAAAAGAACATGGAAGGAGGGAATAACAAAGGCAATGAGCTCCCGAGACTTGACCGAAGAACAATGGAATGATAGAAATTCGTGGAAATTAGGCATCGGAGAACGACGCAAGATATATATATATATATATATATATATATATATATATATATATATATATATATATATATATATATATATATATATATATATATATATATATATATATATATCTTTATCTCTTTGAACGTCAAATATTCAAGACGTTATTTTGTTTAAGAGCGTAGGCGCAAAATTTCGGGCCAATGCTTTTTAAATACAATCATTTTTTTCAAATCCTGAGAAAACTAACAAATATTTTTGAAAAATTTAAACACAAAATGAAAGATTACATTATTACCGAGGGCCGAAAGTCCCTTAGAATAAACAAAAAGTTTTTCTGAATGAGATATTTGAAATTAAAAATCACACTAAATTTTCTCTTTTTTTTTTCACCCCTGTAACTTATTAATATAAACATTATAGAAGTTTTCAGGGACTTTCGGCCCTCAGTAATAAAGTAGTCTTTCATTTTGCGTTTAAATTTTTCAAAAATACTTATTAGTTTTTTCAGGATTCGAAAAAAATGAATGAATTTAAAAAACATTGGCCCGAAATTTTGCGCCTACGCTCTTAAGTGGTCTCTTAAAGAGGTAAGACCATATAAATAAATATTTATTTTTAGACCCTTACACGGGAGTCCTGAATGTTACTAAGCTATGTTTATTTGGTCCGAGGTTTATATATATATATATATATATATATATATATATATATATATATATATATATATATATATATATATATGGATGTGTTCTGAAACTCAACAATATATGTCTATATGGTGTACGGTATGTTCCTGTTAAATTGACCCAAGGTTTCGTTCAGCCAACTACCTAGAGGGTAAAATGAAATAAATTATAAACCTTCTTCATAACCAACAGCTTTTGGATCAATCAGGTTGTACCGACTTTATATTTTTTTATTGAGCAAATGAAGAATATTTATGAACTAAATAACAGTGAAGATTTTTTTAATTATAATAGATATTCTACCTAATAAACAAATGTATTTTTATGTGAACGAATTTCAAAATTTGGGATAAAGTATAATTTTATTTTCAAATATTTATCATTGATAATCTAATACCATGATATTAAATATTTGTTTTCTTACGATACGATTTTAATTTTAGTTTCGTATAAACATTTTTTATTGTAATTGAATACTGTAAACACAAATTGTTATTTTAATTTCTTTCTGGAATGACAACTTTTTAACGTAATCTTTTAATAACGTTTTTGTTCATTACAAATAAATAATAAAAGTATAGTTTTGTGTTAAAATCTTCTTTACAATTTTTTTTGTTCATCATTTTAATTTTAAAGATAACACATAGATTCTATATGATTAAAAGAATTACGCCCTACTCTCCGACTTAAGCGAACTATCTTAAACGGTAAATAATTTTGCTGAATGTTACAGCCTAACCAAAACTACAACTAAAAATTTTTCTTCATCCCCATTTGACTTCCGATAGACGTCTTAAATAATATAGCATACGGGGTACGTGGCTAAAATTTAAAAGAAATACCTCATTATTTTAGATCTCTTAAGCTGGGCATTCACGTACCGACTTGCGGTCCCACTTAGTAGGACTACTAGTTGGATACTCGTCTCCACTCACGCTCCGACTTGCTATCCAACTAGCGGTCCAACTTCAGTTCTAGTTTGTTTTCTCAACGGTGTACATCGCTTAACCAAACAATGTATTGAGTTAACACTTTTTCACTGTTGCTGGAAAAAGTTGGTCTACTCATTTCCAAAAAAGATACCGCCATGCGTGAATGTGTCACTACTGAACAACGCCTTGTAGCAACTTTACGCTGTCTGGCCACTGGAAGGTCATTTGAGGATCTGTTCAGCTGTAAAATATCTCCCCAACTATTGAGAAAGGTGATACCAGAAACCTGCAGGGCTATAATAATTTTTCGTGCAAATGGAAAGTTATTTTCTATTATTTATTTGCGAACTAGGGATCTTTGTTCAGCGATGTCGGACAGACAGCACCAATTGAGATTTTGTTTGGAGCTGTTGTTGTAAGAAAATTCTATACAGGGAGGAAATATCAGTTACAAAGTGATCTTGTAGTAAATTTACTATTTTAATTGAAAATAAGCCACACTGTGAGTTAGAAATTAAATGTATTTGACGTTTGGACTTCCACTTCGGAAATTATTATCAAAATATTTCGAAGTTGAAGTCGAAACGTCAAAAAAATTTAATTTCTAACTGATATTCAGGCTTATTTTTAATTAAAATTGTAAATGTGCATAAGATACCACAAGAAAATAACTTCAGAAAAATATAAAGAAACAGTTACTTCTAATTTCAGTATAACTATGATTTAATATTCGTTGTTTGTTAATAATTCTTCTGTATACAATCCGAAGTGTTAGAAATTGTATTTGTGTGGGAGTGTCCGAAATAGATCTACAGAAAGGAAAATGATTTGTCCTAACAAAAAGTAGATGATGATGAAGAATCGTGTATATAGGGGTAATTTTTGTGCAATTGAGAGTTTATTTTCTATTAAATATTTGTGAACTAGGGATCTTTGCGTAAAGTAATTCATAGAAATCTCATACGTAACGGGTGTCGAAGGTCAACTTACTCGATGGAGTCCCACTAGATGTTCCGACTCGTACCACTAGTTGTCCAACTAATCCAACCAGCCCACTCACGGTCCGATTTCAGATCCAACTGCGGAAGTTTGACCACTAGTCGGACTAAAAATCGGAACGTGAATGGCTTGTTTTATATTTATATATTTATATAGGAATAAAAGGAAAAACAAGGTTTTTTAACCTTAATAGAAACAAGAAATGGACTTTTGATGATGATTTTGTCGAAATTATTGTGACCTTGGATAACTAAGAACAATTTTATGTTTTTGGAAATAATTATCTGAATAAAAATGTATGGAGAAAATTAAATTCTCAATATATTTAAAAAATATAAAATATATTAGCGATGATACGGGAGAGATTATGACATGATTGAATTCGTTTCTGGCAGGTGTATAAGTCTTAGAAGAAAATTACAAACTGGATACTCACCGATTACCAATTACTTAACAAACTAGTAAAACCAAAAGAATTGTACTACTTCTCCTTCTAAATAACTAAATCAACCTTTGTTCTGCAACTGAAACTATTTCCCTTGAAAAAATACAAAGCGGATTCTTAAAACTTTTTTCCAATAAATTGGACACCGCCACTATGCTACAGGTGTTGCTAGTTTCAAGTCTTGATCAGTTTAGTTGCGCATGCCAAATTCTCTGATAGTTATCAACTTTAAATTCCTATATGATAATAGGGATTGTCTACCTATTAGGGCTTATAAAAGACTATTCATGTATAAATTATAATTAGAAAGTGACGAACGTTACACATTGTAAAAAAAATTAACAAATTTTGTGGGTACTTTGAATCGCAACAGAAAGCGTTAAAATAGAAAATTATATGTCACTCATATATTCCAGAGAGACGGAAAAACACCTACTACATACCAAGAAAAGAGTCACAAAAATGTGTTTTTGTTGAGCTGGTGACATCAATCAGAGTTACGAAGTTCAAAGCCGAAAACGGTTTTTTAAAAAATTAATTTTCGTAACAAAATTTATTTATTGAGAACGTACAGGTATGATAACAACTACAAAACAAAAAGCTCTTAATCTAATTAAACACTGGTATATATAGTCTTTCTATATGTCGTCACACATTGGATAATCCAGGGACGTAACTCCTCCGCTCTTAGAAAGAAGCATATCCTTGGGGTGTGCTTCTTTACACAATAAATCCTTGGGTTTCTTCTTTTCTTCTTTCGTCTTGTTTTCTTCGACGCACGGTTTTACAATATTTAGTTAAATAATATAAAATTAAAATAAAAATTATTATATATATACAGATTGTCCAAAAACTTGTTTGCTTAAAATAAATTGAATTATTATCGTTTAAATTATACTTTTGTGTTTCTAACTTTTCTAAAATATCTTTAGTCTTTCTAAGGTTAATTGTATTAAGATTTATTGGTGAAAAATTTGAACTTTCATTTTGAAAAATATTAATAGAAGGAATAACTTTTGGAAGATTTATATGAGCAAAGTGACTTTTACTAATTTTTTCTGTTTGGAAGACTTCATTCTTGATTTTCACGGTACATTCGGGAACTGATTCTAAAACGTAGCTTCCATGTATTGGTAAATTTTGAGTTTGGGCACTCGATAATTGCTAATTCTTCTTCTGGAACTGTAACTATCCATTTTCCGTTGCTGATTCTTGTAGATTCTATCTTCTTTATTTTTACGTCGAAATATTCACATGACAATGCCTTTCTCTTGAAATTTATTAATTGGACTGCACAAGGGGCTTCTTCGGTTATCGTTAGTTTATTACTTCCTTTACATATGTACTCTTCTGAGTCTATTTCTCTGCATATATCTTCCATGTAGATATAGCTAAATTCATTAAGTGCAAGGAATGGTTTGTAAGGTAAATGAATAAGATAATTTGAGTTATTCATAGGAATAGGAATAGGGAATAGTTGGTAATAATCATATATTTCCGATTTAACTAATGGAATCTCTAATACAAATATAATTATAGAATTTACTAAATAGCTCTTAATATTTATTATTTTCTCATACTGAATTATTTTTCCTAGTGTAGAATCAAAAGGCATTAATTTTGACTTTGTCTGAGATTTTGCTTTCTTTATTTCATTTTAAAGTTCAATTGGATTTACTATAGAATTGTGCAAAGTATTTATTTTGGCAAATGAGATTGCAGTTTCTACTTTTTCAAAAATATCATAAATTGTTTGATAAAGTAAAGTAATTTGATTTATTACTATAAATGACTGAATATGTGTATATATACTTTTTTCAAATAAAGCTAATTTATTCTCTATAGCTTCAATTTTTGATTTCAAAATCAATTGATTATGTGAAATATTATTTATAGCATTATTAAAAGTATTTATAGAATCTTGCAATAAAGATATTTGTCTTAGGGAATTTACTTTTAAGTTACTTTGATTATCTTTTAATTGCTTTATTTCGTTTTCTATTCTTTGTGCGTCTTCTTGTCCATATTTCCTGTAATACATTTTATTATTGTTCCTAGAGGATTTAGAAGTCCTCTTTTTATTCTCTTTTCTTCCTTATACAAAGGTGGATTAATTTGATATATCTGTTCTTCTATTTTATTTGTAACGTAATTAAAGGGATAAATGAGTTTTCTAATTCTGGATAATAACTTGTTTGATTTTTGAAACGTGTGTGTAGTCTTTAAGCTTCATTTTTCAATAAATAAAATTCTTGTATGACAGAAGTTAAATTGTAAATTTGTATAAATGTCCAGTGTGTAGAAATTATTTTGGAGGTACCTAATCTAAAAGGTAAGAGTCCTGGATATGTAGTTACATCTTCAAACTTGACTAAGTTGTCTCTTGCGTTGATATAGTTGACTGCTCCGAAGATTCCGACGATAAATCTGAAATATTAGGCATTATTTTAGTTTCGTTTATGTGGACTATTATCTTCTTTTTATTCTTGGGATTTTCAATTTCTATTTTCCCATTTTCTGATATTTGTGTAAGTATATAAGGTCCAGTATATTTTCTACTTAATTTTCCTCCGCGAGTTTCTGTTTTTCTATAAACTTGTGATCCTAAACGAGGATCTTTTGAGTTCCTATCTTTATTTCTTTTTCCAATTATATTCTCTTTAAGTTTTTGATTTTCTTCTTGTATACTTGTATATAGAGCTTGAGTATTATTTTGATGTGCATTAACATATTGAGTATAAGCTTGTGCTGGAATAAGTCTCATGGGATCTTTACTGTCTGTATGTCCCGATACTAATTCGAAAGGTGTATGGCCAGTTGCTGTGTGTATAGTACTATTATAGGCAATAAGAGCATAAGGCATAATGGAAATATTATCTGCATCTTTATCTTTTTCTTTTAGTAATCTTAAGTGCTCAGTTAAAGTAGAATGAAATCTTTCTACCGGGGAATTAGATTCGTGATGATATGGAGTAGTAAAATGTATTTTTATTTGATGCGTTTTTAGTAATTCGTCTACAACGTCATTTTTGAATTCTCCACCACTGTCTGCAACAATTTGCTTCGGTATTCCGAAAAATGAAAAGAAATGTACTAATTGTTGACACGCTGATATCGCTGTGCCAAAATATGGTAACGCTTGGCCATATTTTGAAAATTTATCTATAATTGTTAAAAATCTTTGATTGCCAACTTTATAAGTATTGTTGTGAATTTATTAAAAGGTTCAATATTTATAACACTTATGGATGTAATTTATTTCTTTATTTATATTAACTTATCTGACAATAATTTATATTATATCCGTACGTAACAATTCGCGAGCGCGGGTCTTGAGAATTAACTGTCCTTCCATATAAAAATGTTTTATTTTTATACATAAATCGCCGTTATCTCGAAAAGTCCAAATCATTCTTGAGTAGACGGCGAAACGGTAAAGGCAAACTGGATTTCCCTCGCATCGGTTCGACCTTTTTCTGAAAGGTCGTTCAGGTAAATAGATGCCTCTCGTAAACTCTACAACATATTAGAATAAAAACATGTTACAGGTTAAAACTATGACTCATATTTTTACGTAACATTGCCCCCCTCTCAAAAGATGGTTCCTCCTGGAACCTTGTTGGGACTAGAACTGGAACGGTATGCTGGTATCGGCAACTGGACCCTCTTTTACAACTTCCAGTTGTATAAAAATGACAAGGGACGGTTTTCTCTCCGCACCAGTAACTATGCGGATTGCAACAGACTAACACCTGGACTTCGGTGTCTTTAAAGATCTCCTCCACCATATTTCGGATAACCCTCCAATCTAATTGGCGGCACTCCAACTTTGGCATGGCTAACTTTTGCACGTCGGACTCTAGTACGTGCCCTCTCAATTGAAGTAAGGCTTCCCATACATCTCGGTAGGTAGGTTGGTCACGGGCAGTGTCTTTTGTTACCAGGTAGAAAAGGTAACGTGATGCATCTTGGAGTTTCAAGGTTTTACCGGGAGCTGGCACTTGGCATTGAAGTTCTGCAACTCGACCAAACTTCCTTCGAAAGACGGATGCCAACCCTGGTGCGTCTTTGATACTGGCCGGGATGGTAAGGGAAGCGAGTAGTCATCGGGGAGCGCGAGTAGATCTTGCTTTTCTTCAGTGGTAACACCATGTCTCGCTTTACCGGTACCTTCAAAGGCACCCATGAATTCCTCAAACGTGAGGTCAAACACATCTTGGACTTGGTTTACTTCCACTTCTTCATCTACGTCGTGGTCACCTTCGAAAGATGCCAACCGGTTATGGTGTACTATCATCGGCTTTCCCCTCGGAATCTTGCTTATTCGGTAGATGACATCGTTGATCTTCTCCATGATGAGGTATGGACCTTCCCAAAACTGCTGCAATTTGGGAGAACAACCTTTTCGCTTCTTGGGATTATGCAGCCATACTTTGTCGTTCTTCTTAAAGCAACCCTTTTCGGCTTGTGTATCGTACCGTTTCTTCATTCGGTCGCTAGCGATCTGAAGGTGGGAACGGACCAACTCATGTACATCGTCCATTCTTCTTCGTAATTCGATCACATAATCTTCACCTGCTACATCTTCTCCAGGTCGACACCCAAATTCTAGATCACAAGGTAGTCGCATTTCGCGTCCGAATAGGACTCTGGCTGGTGTCTGGCCCGTTGATTCGTTAACAGCAGATCTGTAGGCCATTGTGAAGAACGGAAGGTATTGGTCCCAGTCTCGCTGATGATCGGACACCATCTTTGTCAAATACTTGCCAACTGTCCTATTCATTCGTTCTACCATACCATCCGATTGCGGATGATACGCGGTAGTTCTTGTTTTCTTCATGCCTAGTCTATCACATATTCCTTGGAATAGATCGCTTTCGAAGTTCCTGCCTTGGTCACTATGTATCTCCAAAGGCACTCCAAATCGGCTGATATATTCTTGGATCAACTTATCTGCAACGGTGGCGGCCTTCTGGTCGGGAAGTGCGTAAATCTCGACCCACTTAGTAAAGTAATCCATTACTACCAGCATGTACTTGCCTCCATTTTCACTTTCTGGAAATGGCCCAGCGATGTCCAAAGCTATTCTTTCAAATGGGCTTCCAACATTATATTGTCTCATAGGAGCTCTCCTTTTTCGGTGAGGCCCGTTACTCGTAGCACAAATAGTACATTTCTTACACCAGTCTTTTACGTCGTCGGAACTGTTCATCCAATAAAACCGTTCCCGAATTCGCTGAAGGGTTTTCCTTACACCAAAATGCCCTCCCGATGGACTGTCGTGTAACTGACGAAGTACTTCGGCTATTCTGCTCTTTGGGATCACCAACTGTCTTCTCTTCTCTGAACCGTCATCATTTTCCAGGACTCGTTTAAGCAAGCCATCTTCGATGATAAATGAGTCCCACTGGGCCCAATACGTCTTAACTACTGAGCATAGGTTTGATATTTCCTGCCAAGGTGGTCGACGGTTTTCCTCTTTCCATTTTCGGATTTTTTGTATAACTGGATCTCTCTCTTGTTCTTCCCTGATCTTAGTAGGCGTCCAGTCGTTGTTGACAATCGTCGTTCTTAGCACTGCTGCTTCCTTGGATTCCGTTTTGTTGCAGTGGGAACACTCTGCTGAGCATGGCCTTCTGAAAAGAGAATCAGCGTTTCTGTGGCTAACTCCGGCCCGGTGCTCAATCTTAAAATCGTATTCTTGGAGTCGTTCGATCCACCTGGCTATCTGACCCTCTGGATTCTTAAACTGCATCAACCACTTAAGGGCGGCATGGTCGGTTCGGATTAGAAACTTTCTGCCATAGATGTATTGATAGAAGTGCTCTACTGATTTAACTACTGCTAGAAGTTCTCTTCTCGTGACGCAATAATTCCGCTCAGGTTTTGAAAGAACTTTACTAAAATATCCGAGGACTCGTTCCTGTCCTCCTTGAATCTGAGACAGCACTCCTCCAATTCCCACATTACTTGCATCCGTATCTAAGATGAACTCTCCTTCTGGCAGTGGATACCCCAAAATTGGTGCTGTTATTAAATGCTTTTTCAACGTTTCAAAGGCATTTTGGCAGTCTATATCCCAGCGGTATTCTCTTGCTTCCTCTGTAAGTCGCGTTAATGGCTTAGCGATACCTGCAAACTTCTTAATAAACCTCCGGTAGTAAGTACATAGTCCAAGAAAACTTCTCACTTGATGTTTGTCAGTTGGTTTTGGCCATTCCTTAATGGAATCGATTTTTCCCTTATCCACGGCCACTCCTTCTTTACTGACTATATGACCCAGATAATTGACTTTACCTTGAAATAGCTGGCACTTCTTGAGGTTTAGCATCAATTGGGCAGCTTTAAGTCGATTAAAAACGTTTTCTAAATTCCTCAAATGATCTTAGAATGTCTCCCCCAAGACGATTATGTCATCTAAATAAACCAGGCATGTTTTCCAAGATAACCCTCTCAACACATTTTCCATAAGCCTCTCAAATGTCGCAGGAGCATTACAAAGTCCAAATGGCATAACGTTGAATTGCCACAATCCAGATCCTGTGGTGAAGGCTGTCTTTTCTTTATCTACTGGGTCCATTTCTACCTGCCAGTATCCAGACTTCAAATCCAAAGTAGAAAACAATTTACTTCCAGCCAATGTGTCCAATGTGTCATCGATCCGAGGCAGAGGATAACTATCTTTCTTGGTAACGTTGTTCAGCAAACGGTAATACACACAGAACCTCGTCGTTCCGTCTTTCTTCTTAACCAGGACCACCGGAGAGACCCATGGGCTCGTAGGAGGTTCTATCACCCCGTCTTTCTTCATTTCCTGAACAATCGTTTCAGCTTCCTCTCTTTTCGCCTGTGGTAATCGTCGAGCTGTTTGACGAATTGGCTTAGCATTACCAGTATCAATTTTATGCTTAACAACCGTAGTTCTTCCCGTCTTTCCTCCTTTCGGTACGAAAATATCACGATACTGCCGAAGAAATTCCCTTAATTTCCTTTTCTCCATCTGATTTAGAGACTGTCCTGCAACTGCAACCATTTGGTCGAATTTGTCGTTGGAATTATCAGATGTTGTCGCCTGACGGATTATGGATGTCACAGGTACACAAGTTCCTACTTTTGTCTCTTTCTTTATGGTCATTGGGTAGTCGTTGACATTGATAAGTCTCACAGGAATTTCTTTAGCCGAAGTCACCAATTCCTTTCCAATTATGATTCCACGGCCAACCTCATCGTCGTGGTTCCAAGGCTCCATCATAACAGGTCTCCCTTCGTCTACAATTCCCTGTAGTCGCGCTACTATGATCGTTTCGCTTCTCGCAGGCACGACTGTATCTTCTGTAATGGCTGCTTGCACAGTGTTGTCATTATGTGGATGGAGAAATACCTCCTCGTTGCCAACTTTGATTACCTTATTCTTAAAATCCAATTGGAATCCATGCATATTCATTACGTCCATTCCTAATATAACATCCTCTTCGATGTCAGCAACTATAACAGTATGGACGAACTTTTCTGCTCCAATTCCCAATTGTACCTGGATTTCTCCATGAATGTTAGCATTTTCACCTGTAGCGGTCCGAAGTCGCAACCTCGTTGGTAACAGTTTCTTTCGGCTGTTTATAACTGTCGGGCGTATAATGGTTCTGGTCGCTCCGGTATCCACCAACAACGTATGCTTTTTACCATTTATGTCTCCATCTACATATACACTATCTTCACGACATTTCAAAGAAGCTATTAGTATAAGAGGGTCTTTGGAAAAGTTCCGGGTCGAAGCTGCTCCCCTAAAGCCGACTCGTTCTGGTTTTTCCGATGGTGAGTTTCTTGATTTTATGGTCTTCGTTTTCTTGCATGTCATGCTTTTTATCATATTAACGAGCTGGTCAAGTTTATCTTCATCTCCTTCCTCTTTTACAGTTCTAACTTTACTGTACCCGCCAGAGGCCTGCGTAGCTGACTCATATTCGAGGGCGGCGGATAAGACATCAACCAGCGTCTTGTGACGAGCTAATCGTAGTGTTCTCTGCATTTCATGATCACGAAGACCATCAATAAACGTTTGAACGGCCAATTTTTCCATCATGTCTTCGGGAGCTGTTGGATAAGCATATCGTACTAATCTGGCAATATCTACCTTATATTCTTGAAGAGCCTCATCTTTCTTCTGTCTACGATTTTTAAGCTGCGACTGATATACATGCTCCAAATGTTCATGGCCATATCGCATATTTAACCTCTTCTTCAGTTGTTCGAAATCATCGGTCTCCTCTACGGCTATGGTCTGAAGCACATCTAAGGCATCTCCTCGAAGAGCGATAGTCAGGTTTACAGCCTTTTCTTTTTCAGACCATCCATTCGCTCTTGCGGCTGATTCGAACTGTTTCATGTAGTTGTTCCATGATGATTTTCCGTCGAAAGTTGGGACTTTAACATGAATAGAACCTCCACTTCCTTCAAATTTCGGCCGTGTCTCCAACTTACATTTCGTCTCGTCTTCTTTTATCTCCACTGTAATTGGATTGTTTCCTCTCTCTGCTGTCCCTGTTTCCTCCATCTTCCTTTCCATCTCTTTAATCTTTTCTTCGAAGGCCGACATATCGGCAGCAACTTGGTTTTTTAGCGAAGACATTCTATCGTCGAGGGCAGACATCTCAGAAGTTACTTTAGAGATGTTAGCAGAAACTTTACTTTCCAGAGACGAAATCTCGTTAGAAACTTTGTTTTCTAATGATGCGATGTCACCAGAAACTTTCGAAATATCGCCAGAAACTTTGTTCTCCAATGATGCGATGTCGCCGGAAACTTTGGCTACATCAGAGGAAACTTTCGAAATCGACGAGAGGACAGCATCTTCAAATATATAAGTCTCTGGATCTAGTCCTTCTTCTAGCAAAGCGTTCTTTAGTCGTTGGACTAACTCAGCCTTTTTTCCGGTAGAAGCTAATTCTCTGTCTTCAAGATGTCTTCTTAAATTAGTCACTGTCAGCTCATAAATCGTAGCCATTTTCACAATTTATTTTATATTCACTTGTATTATTATTATAAGTCTAATTTATGTTCGATCCCACTTCTGACACCATTTGTTGTGAATTTATTAAAAGGTTCAATATTTATAACACTTATGGATGTAATTTATTTCTTTATTTATATTAACTTATCTGACAATAATTTATATTATATCCGTACGTAACAATTCGCGAGCGCGGGTCTTGAGAATTAACTGTCCTTCCATATAAAAATGTTTTATTTTTATACATAAATCGCCGTTATCTCGAAAAGTCCAAATCATTCTTGAGTAGACGGCGAAACGGTAAAGGCAAACTGGATTTCCCTCGCATCGGTTCGACCTTTTTCTGAAAGGTCGTTCAGGTAAATAGATGCCTCTCGTAAACTCTACAACATATTAGAATAAAAACATGTTACAGGTTAAAACTATGACTCATATTTTTACGTAACAGTATCTATATGTATTATCTCAAAAGGCTTGGATGGTGTGTGGGTTAATATTAAAGGTTCTTTCTGTGGATTTCTAATATATTTTGATCTTTGGCATATTTCACATTCGTTTATATATTTTTCTATATCCTTCTTCATTGATTTCCAGTAGTAATTTATTTTTAAAGCTCTAAGAGTCTCTGAAATAGCTCGATGATTCGTTTTGCCGTCGTGCTTATATTTTATTAGTTGATTTCTTTCTTCTGGCAATACATTGTTAACTAATTTTGTACATTCAATCAATTTTAATTTTGTAAAATATTTACGCCATACGTTCTGAAATATTGGTCGTAATTCTTGAGATAAGAAATAAATGTATAAAGTATTTCTGTACGCATTTTCTTTTGGGAATTGGGTCACACTTTCTTCGTCAGCTGAAATAGTAGCTCTTATTATTTTATGTCCTTCAAAATTCTCGCATTCGCGTGTTAAAAAATTTGCAAAAGGCGCTCTTTTAACGATAAGTTGATAGGCTTTATTGTTTATTATTTCATCTAACAATGAGAAACTATTTTCATTTGAAGATTCAGCACTATGGGCTGTATCTGTGTCTGAGTTATCCATCTCAACGTTTTCATTGTTCTTATTTCCTGTTGATATAATTTTATTTACTTGTGGGTTTTCTGTAACCTCATTGTTATCGAGAATTTGCAAAGTTTCATTTATTATATTTTCATCAACTATGTCTGGGTTAAATTCAGCTAAAAATTGGTCGATATCAAAATCTATGTCACCGGGATTATTTATATTTGATTCTGTTTCAATTGCATTAATACTTATTCGACTTAAAGAATCGGCAATATTCGTTTTACCGGGTTTATATTTTATAGTATAGTTAAATTCTTCTAATTTTAATCTCCATCGTAATAATTTGGAGTTGGGTTCATTTAAATTAAATAACCATATTAGGGGTGTATGGTCGCATAAAATAAGGTCTAAATATTTTACAAGCCCATACAATTGCTAAAAGTTCTTTTTCTATCGTAGAATATTTTTGTTCTGTTTGATTAAGAGTTCTTGAGGCATACGCTACGGGTAAATCATTTGGGACTTTTCCTTGTGATAAAATTGCACCTAATGCTATATTTGAAGCGTCCGTAGTTAATATAAATGGTTTTGAAAAATCTGGATATTTTAAAATAGGAGCATTAATTAAAAGTTCTTTAAGATGAATAAAAGATTTCTTAAATTCTGGAGTGTGTATAACTTTTGCATGTTTCTTTAGACACATAGTTAAAGGTTTAGCTATTTTGGCGAAATTTTGGATAAATCTTCTGTAATATCCTGCTAATCCTAAAAATTCTTTTTGTGTAGTAGGAATAGGAAAGTTTTTGACTGCATTTATTTTTTCTGGATTTGGTCGTACTCCGTCTTTTGTTATAACATGACCTAAATATGCCACTTCTGTTCGTAAAAATTCTGATTTATCTAGCTGTATTTTTAAATTAGATTTTCTTAGTCTTTCAAAAATTGCTTTCAGTCTTTTAATATGTTCTTGCAATGATGAGGAAAAAACAATTATATCATCAAAATATATATAGCATATTTCATTCTGATATCCTCTTAATACATTATTCATAACTTTTTGAAAGGTAGCTGGGGCATTTTTCAATCCAAACCGCATACGTAAAAATTCATAATGTCCTTTCTCTGTGGAAAATTCTGTTTTCGATACATCGGCTGGTTCCATTTCTATCTGGTGGAAACCATTTGCTAAATCTAAAGTAGTAAAATATTGAGCTCTTCCTAGACCATCTAGAATATTATCTATTAATGGCAAGGGAAATTTATTTTCTATTGTATTTTCATTCAGTTTGCGGTAATCTATAACTATTCTATATTTCTTTTGGTTACTTGCATCCATTTTCTTCTCTATTACCCAGATGGGTGAATTAAAAGGCGAGTTTGAATCTTGTATTATTCCATTTTTTAACATATCATTTATTGGTCTACTAACTTCTTTTTTATAAACTTCCGGATATCTGTAATTCCTTGTGTAAACCGGAGTATCATTAACTAAATCTATTTTATGCTTTATTTCATTCGTAAAACTAAGGGGCGTTCCGTCTATATAAAAAATATCTCTATATTCATAACATAATTTACTTATAGCTTCGTATTCTTCTTTGTTACAATGATTATGTCTAAGTTTCTTGAGATTTTCTTTTTGTAGATAATCGATTTCTTCTTCTTCTATGTCCATCTCCTCAATATGATATGACTGAATATTATTTAAATTTTCTTCTTGAATATATTCTACATTAAAAGGTTCCTTAAATTTAATTTCCGCTGGAGTTTCTCCTAGGTTACTTATCATAGTAAAAGCGTTGTGATCATTTATCTCAATTAAACATGAAGGAATTTCTGGATTTCCGATTTTTGTATAATTTAGTACCGCTATACCAGATATTCTGTTAACTGGGACTTTAATTTTTTTGAGCAGTTCTTGGTGGTATTATTATTTTACTAGGTTTAAAATATTTTTGTTTAGTTGGATCTTGTGATGTTAAAAATATTGGAAGAGAAATGGTTGGGGTCTTTAGTTTTGAATCTTTAAAATCAATAATAACATTGATTTGTGATAAAAAGTTGCATCCTAGCAAACCGTCAAAATTAGGAGAGAAATCGAAAAGATAAAATTTATGACAATTTGGATTTTTAAAACTAGGGAATATTGGAATGGTCATAGTTTCATTATAAATTGAAGTAGCGTGTGCAGTATGCACAGCAAATTGCTCAGGAATTATATATTTCGAAAAAAGTTCTCTTGCGAGGTCAGGTCTAAAAAAACTTAGTTTTGATCCTGTATCTATTAAAAATGTAGCATTAATTTCTGGAATTATTATCTTAGGTAATTTATCATATTGTTTAATAGCATTAAAATTTATGTGGCTGTACTAGTTGAAGCTTGGTCATCAGTATATATTCTTCTTTCGTTTTCATTGCACCTTCTTAAATTATTATTATTATATGTTCTTTCATTATCATTATATCTTTCTTCTCTTACATTATTACTCGTTATTTTATGATTAAATAAATTATTTGGAGAACGTCTATCATTTCTAAAATTACTTCGTAAACTAAAGTTATTGGAACTTGTATCCATTGGCTCAGGTCGCATTGAATTTCTGCTTTGATTTTGTTATATTTGTCGTCTTCTTGAATATTTTGTAAACCATCACACCTCTCGCCAGTAGTAAATGGGAAATTTTCCACCACTTCATGTAAGATGCGGATGTAACTTGGAATTTCAAATGTATTTATATAAGGACGGTCATCAGTGCTTGTGCTGCATATATTTACATTAGTAGGCAATGTTCTGAAATAAACAAAACCGTCTATAATAATAAGGCAAAAATATCCACCAACTATACAGTAATCTGCGCACTAATAACCGGCAAAATAACGCAAGAGATGGAAAACATATTAAGTTGTGAGATAAAAAGAGATGAACCTAGTGGAGGTGTTAAATGTAGCGATAGTAACTTATAGATTGACATTAATTGACTGTTTCTCACCTTTAGACGTAGTGGACGAGTTTGAGAAATGCCACTGTCACAGTGACAGTTTTGGTTGACATAATCCATATAATGTCAGCATAATGTCACATATAATATATGGTGACATATAATGTCACAACAATCAATATAATGTCAATCTATAAGTTACTATCGCTAAATTTAACACCTCCACTAGGTTCATCTCTTTTTATCTCACAACTTAATTTGTTTTCCATCTTTTGCGCTATTTTGCCGGTTATTAGCGCGCTCATCACTGTATATTCATAATAACATATAAAATCATAAGCGAGACGTAATTATTACTATATATGGGAAGATATTTTCCCATATATAGTAATAAATATAGTTCTTCGTCTCTATCTAAACCACTCTTGCACCTCCTGGCAGCATCCAACATTAATTGGGTCCGACGGTGGTATTGGGACATTGTTATACTGAATAGATTCGAACACGTTGTTTGTATATGTGCTTTTATAAGCGACTTTCTGAAAGAAATATTCATTAACAGCAAGTGTAGTAGTTAGTATCAGTATTCCGGTATTTGTCAATTCAATGGAACATTTCACAATCTGATCCTACTAATCATGTACGACACAGCGAAAACAGCTTTGCCTCTATAGGTCACGAAATGAGAATTGTAGATACGTACATTGTATTAATTTACTGTGACCTTCAGAGATAGATCTGTTTATGCTGCGCTGTATATTGTTCATTACATCATAACAACATAAGGGGATTTATGTATGTGAAAATTCTTAGAATGTCATAATCAATAGAGATCTAGAACAATATTGTGCAATTTCACTCAACTCCGGTGAACAGCTTAATACGAACTGATTTAAATAATCGCAGTACCTATGAACCATCACAGCTCAAGATCAACCGTAGAGTGCGTTCAGCAATTATATTAAGGCATTCCAATCCGTAATAATAAGTTGGCTCCCATTACCCACTGGCTCTGATTACCCCCATCAGATCTGCCTAGTTACCTATTTTTTAAATCAAACACCTTGACAATAACGAAAATCAATTGTTTATTACATGTTACTAATCGATTGCAACCAACCTACGACAAACCTAACTTAAAAATAATTGGTATATTTTAACAAAATTAAAATAACAATTTAGCCTAAAACACGTAAACAAAAATATACTTACCATATATTACATTTCTCTAAGTAATAACACGCGTTATCTAAATTACACTGACCAAACCAAAACAGTTTGTCTTGTAGTTTAACTTGGCGAGACGTCGTGTGTTGAAAAATAAATTTAGAGTGGGGTGCGTTTGCATTTACAAATTTAAATACTTAGTAAGACCCGATATGGACCCGATAACAAAATGAAAACCCAAGTATGGGAATTTTAATACTTTAAAACCTGGCACCTCCTTGTATTTACTGGGTTATTAAATTGCAATGGAGCTGTACGGTGTTTTATATTTTTGGAAAAACGCATTTCAGTCGAGTACTTACTAGGTTTTGATATTGTATATCTTTAAAAATACTATTCCTACGACAACCGGAATAAGCGCATTCGATAGAGAATTTTCCACGCATCTGAAAAAAGTGATTATGAAGAATATGTCCCTTACTCGGTTTTGAATTTAGACGGCCGATATATATAGCATAGCATAAAGTATGATAAACTATTACATTTTCAAAACATTTTCAAAATTTTCTTTGCTAAGGCATCAAATTTTTTGTGTTTAATACCTGGTTCTTTGTATATGAATATTACATGTATAGGTTTATTAGTACAAGAAACTTTAACACCCATGCATGTATGAGTCAAAGTACAGTTATATTATAATTTTTTTCTCCTTTAATTATTTTATCTTTAATTAAAATTGCTGTCTTTCCATATCCAATTATAACCGGAAGAGTTATCATATTTTCTTGGTTTAAACCATTTTTGTGATAACATGGCCACTGTTGGGGTAAAATCGCTTGTTTGGATAAAACTCGCTTCCGTAAAATTGATACACTAGTTTCTACTTTATTTTTACTGAAACAAACTTACAAACAACTGATTACAAAAATTGTACTTGTACTCTCAAATAAAGTCTATAGCCATCTTGATCTTCTTCCTCTTTCTCAGCGTCTGCTATCACTTTACAACCAAGGATGTGGACAACTGTACCCACTCTAACCGCAACTGCACTCATGTTTAATTCTCCGTAACATACCGGCTGCCTTGAAATGTGTTAACACTTTCAACTATGTCCTGTGCTTCAGTCGGTAATATGCAAAGTTTTGATACGGGTCATTTAAATATTTTATTGATTATGCAGACTGTTACAGCTTGTCAAATTTAAGGTGATATTTGACAAATTTGTCCACTTGCGTAGAAAATTAAGTGAGAACGCATTCGGAGGAAAAGAGATACATAATGCGCTCGGTCTCTTCGCCTCGTTGGGACACTCCATACTACAAGTTTACAGAGAGTGGCCTTATTTATTAATGGAACTTCTATGATATGTCTATTTATTTTATGTTATTTTGACGTTTCAATTTTTCCTTCAGAAATTTTTCTCAAAATACAAAATATTTTTTTTTGTTACTTGGTGAAAAAATTCTAATAATTATATTTTATTTGACTCATTAATATTGACCATTCAGTTATGTTGAAGCGGCAGCTTTGTCGAACACTTCTATAAATGTCTCGTTCTGTAATTTTATAAGAGGAATATTGGCAGAGATAAAAGCTTTACATTTGCGTTACAGTAAACTGTATAAGAATAAAAGAACAGTAATTAATCTTATACCTGGAACATACCGACGAAACATTTATTACTTAATTTTTATACTAGAGTTGTCGTAATATTTTATTTTTTATTTTAAACTTATTTTAAACTAAAATTGTGGCTTATTCTCAATAAAAATAGTAAATTACATTATTATGCCTCAAGAAAATAGCCTAAGAATAATTTTTATTTTAAATAAAAAATCAAACACACACACAAGCATACAACCCAGCTTCTACAGAGATATGTGTTCCAATGGAATAGTGGGACCCACATGTCTGAAGATCAAACCGGTCACACTCCCTTCGAGTGGTACCTATCTGACCCACAAGCTATCCTTCCACCCCTTCCCCTCGCAGAGGAGACATCTTCCGTATGTGGTTAAGCCACCTAATTTTAGGGGTAGCTAGAAGAGCTTTTCTCCCTTTGGATGACTAAAAATTAAATGACTACTTAGGACTCATGTTCCCTAAATGTGTTGTCCAGACACTGGACCATCGCCCATCGACCTGGGTCGATGTCTCGCTTTCCAAACTGTGTGTGTTCAGTCACTCAGTCGTCGAATTGGCAAAATGAATTTTATTCTCTTCGGCGACTGGGTTCCCATAAGGCTTGTCCATCCGCCACGTCTGTCGGTACGTGACCTCAATGCTCAGTTTACGCATCCTTCAGAAAGGTGTTTCGGTGCCGCTGGCGCTCAAACTCACTGATTAGTCTGATGTCTAATACTACTTTTAGATACAAATTACTTGACTACACAAGACACTTGAGATAATTTAATATATAACTCACCACAAAAGACACGATTAAAATTAAAGTTCGTCTTCTGTCTCTGAACTACTATTTTCTAGAGAGTCCACACTCTCAGTGTCACTATCTTTCTGCAAATGTATTATTAAATCGTCTACAATTAAGTCTAGAGCTGGTTCCTTTTCCATATATTAACGCTCATAAGAAATAGCATGCTCGCAATATTTTTTGCACTCATCTTGGGAAAATTTGCAGAAAAACTCATCACAATATGTTTCAACATTTTTAAATTTAAAATCTACATTTTTATTTGCCACATATTGTTTTAGAGCAGCCCACACTAACTCAATTGGATTTAAGTCCGGGTGGTAGGGAGGTAGTCTTAAGACAGAGTGACCTGCATTATTCATAATTTGATCTATTTCATAAGTTTTATTTCTGGGTTTGTGAATTTTTATTAGATTATATAATTCTACTTTTATCATTTCGTCTGAAAAAGGAAATGTTCTTTTGTCTTAACCATTCCATCATTTAGTCTTTTCTACACCCCATAGTGGGACATTTTTGCACTTGGATATTGTGGTATGATGCATTGTCTATAATTATTATAGTTCATTTCGCTATGATAATCTTCAGACTTCGTACCAGATTTAAATGTCAAACATGCGTTTTTTATGAACCCCATTTGGCCGCCAGCGTGAACAATAATCAGACTTTGCCTTTTGGACACTGGCTTGTGCAAACCTTCGGTGGTATTGTCTCCCCAGTATCTATCATGGGTATAAGAGGAATGAATATAAGTTTCATCCATGTAAATTATGGGCCGATTTTCTTCCCTATATTGTTTAATATTTCTTTGTATATCGGGTTTTTCCATTAGGATTTTCCTGTTATTCTTCGCTTTCTTCCGTCGAAATCCCATATCTCTCATCACTTTTCTCGAAGTTTCATGCGACCCTGTATAAATATTGTCTTCATTAATTTTTTTTGTAATATGTCGCAATGTAGGAACTCGTTTTTCCGTGACATAATTTATTATGATACGCCGAAGTAAACCTTTGTCAAAATCGCCCAAGTTGGATTTTGGGGCAAATCTCATTCTTTTGTTAAGCGTCGAAAATTATGTAGAAGCACCTTCTTCTATATTTTTCATTTCAAGAGAGATCCGTTTAATAGTGGCTATACTTACTCCCGTTGCTAAGGAAGCACGCTCTTGAACTTTTTTAAAATCTTTAACATGCGGATTTTGCATCGCTTCTCTCTGCATAAAAATAACTACATTTGCTATTACCTCCCTCGTTTGTCCAGACAAGACTTTGCCTTCTAATTTTGAATGAAAATCCATGTTTATAATTTAAAATACTTAACAATAATTATTTAATAAGTCAAATCTATTGTAATACGATATTTCTTCAACACACAGTAACTTTAAACATAAGTAAAATAAAAAAAAACTTTGTCGTAGACTATACAAGTACCTTGCACTTCGAAGGACCAAGAAATAATAAGGACGAATTGTGTTGTGGTCGAATGCGCATCGTGGGTGGAGCCTAATTTCGAATCGGCCAAGTATCACGTTAAATTTGACAAGCAATACCACTCACATTACTTCATCAGTTCCTGGATGAACTTGTTCGACTTTATCCATTGGTTCGACCTTATGCTGGAGATTTTTTTGTAATCGCTCGAAACGCTTGAGACGATTTTCTGATATTTGACTGGCATCTTTGTCTGGCGGCGAAACTAAACTTCTTCCCAGAAGAAGGTGAGCGGGAGTCAAAGCATAAAGGATAAACATAAAGGATGTGAATTAAAAATTGATTCGACCTGTGTAGCAGTTACATACTGCTTTTCCTTCATTGCGCTCATGGCTTGTCATCGTTCAGAGGACGCCACTTGCCACTTGAGATCGTTTTTGGTGTCCAAAATCGAGCGAAAGTTTAGTTGGTCAGATAACTCGAATGAAGAGACACGCAGAAAAGTAGAAAATTATTTTAAGGGACGAGAATCTAGAAAATATGGAGCATAGTAAAAAGTAGTACACATTACCATCAAATTAACATAAGGAACGAATGAAGAAGTACTAAGAGCAATGAACACACGCCCTCATCTGCTCAATACTATCAAAATTAGAAAGACGTCATATCTAGGAAACATAATGCGCCATAGGGAATCTGAGCAGCTCCAGGTAATATTAGAAGGCAAGATTAAAGGTAAAAGGGGCATAGGACGAAAGAAACAATCTTGGCTACGAAACATCAGAGATTGGACCCACACAAAAGGAAATGAATTAATTCATCAAGCCCAGAATAGAGAGAAATTTGCCATATTGATCGCCCACCTCAACAGAGAAGGCACTTAGGAGGAGGAACATAAGGAAATAACGTTGAAAAGTTCCAAACTTTTAGTTTTAGTTTAGTGTGGATATCGGCGAACTGTGAGCGTAACATACGGACTGAACCTCAATATTAAGAAAACTAAATTCATGGTTGTCAGCCGTACAAATTTAGATCCCGGGGCATTAATGGCAGGTAGCGAAGAGATCCAGAGAGTCGACAGATTCACTTACCTCGGAACGACCCTCAACGTACAATGGGACTACGCTCAAGAGATTAGATCCAGAATTGAAGTGGCACGGTCTACATTTATTAAGTTGAGATCCTTGCTGTGCTGCAGTGATCTCAGTTTGGGATCCAAGATGCGGATAGTGAGGTGCTACGTTCTTCCAGTGTTACTATATGGAGTTGAAGCCTGGACACTGACGCAAGCCACTGAAAAACGAATCGAAGCCTTCGAGATGTGGATATACAGAAGGATACTAAAAATATCTTATGTGGACCATCTCACCAACGTTGAGGTCCTACAGCGCATGACAAAAGAAAAAGAAGTGCTTAATTTAATTAAACAACGTAAGCTTGAGTACCTCGGCCACGTGATGCGGAACGAAGAAAAATATCGAATTCTTCAACTTGTTATGCAGGGTAAAGTATTTGGCAGAAGAGGACCGGGACGCCGTCGTATCTCGTTGTTGAAAAATCTCCGACAATGGTTTGGGATGACCTTAGCGGAGCTGTTTCGCAGAGCAGTCAACAAAACCATGATAGCCTTGATGATCGCCAACATCCGGACCGGATAAGGCACTGAAGAAGAAGATCGGCTAATATTGGAGATCAACTAGAGCCCATTGCTAGACCAAAATTTTGTTTATTGAATTCATTATTTAGTTGAAAATATGTATTATCAGTACATAATGTTAATAACTTCATTATAGCTGATATGTTTAGTCTTGTTCTAGTTGCCAATGTATCATCAATCTCTAATTTTTTCTTGACTATATTTAAAGTCTTATCTAATGGTACATTCGAAAATATACTATAAATTAAATTCAATATTTGATTATTTATTTTAAAAATTTAGTGTATTTTTTATAAATGTGTCATTTTAAATGTCAAATGTTTAAGTGTCAAATGGTTGTATAATATTTAATAAAAATTTTGATAATTCATTACAAGCAGAATTCATGGTACTACAAATGGGTCTAAGTGGTGTATTCGTTTTATGAACTTTTGGAACTCCATAAAAATGAGGGGTCTTACTGTAATGAGGTGTAATCAATCTTCTCTTATAACTTGTTAAACAATCTTTAAACTTGAATAAAGTTCTATATATTCTGTTTTTCAAAGGCTTTGTTGGATCCATTGTTAATTTTTTATAAGGTCCGTTTATTATTAGATCTTTAATTTTGTTTTCATATTGAATTTTATCTATTATCACAGTTGCATTCCCCTTGTCTGCTGGTAGGATGATTATGGAGTCATCATTTTTTAAAGTTCTTATAGCCTTTAGTTCCTCTTTGCTTACGTTTTGTTTAATTTTAATAGACTTTTCAAATTTAAGTTTACATAATACTCTGTATTCTTCCGTTTCGTGAGTTGGTAAACATTGAGATATTTTCTCCACTGAGATTATGTCTAATTTTGGAATGGATCGATGAGTAAAAGCAAAGTTTAGACCTTTTAACAGTATTAAGGCGGAGTCCCATGTATCCGATTTCCGATGACATGATGATTCGAAAGTATTCTTATTGGTCAGAATCGAATAAGAATATTTTCGCGCCGAATTTCATCTGAAATTTTTAACTACGCTTCGGACGTCGGATAAACATGAAATTATTTTAACTTTTTCCGATAAAACGGATGTTTTGTAACCTAATTGTATTCAAATAGTGTAACATCTGTACATTCAATTTATTGAAATATAAATTTTAATCGAAGAAGCTATGTTCGTAAAGTCAATAAAACGCTATTATTATATCTTTTAATTCGCAAAAAAAAAAACAAAACGTACAATTCGACAAATAAAATATTGGGTTCGTGAAATATTTAAGCAAAGGAAGTCACAAGGGGCTTTTAATAATCTATTGCAGGAAATGAAGCTAAATGATGTTGATAAATATTGCAATTGCCTTAGAATGCCTAATTGCACATTTCATAAGTTATTAAGTCTAGATAGTCTCTTCTACGTTATTCATAATAAACTAAATAATTGAAACAAGAGAAGGGATTATTTCCAATGCGGAAATAATCCCTTCTGCTGTTTTACCACGCAAAAGTGGTAAAACAGTAATTACCAGCCAAACAACCAAACAATAAACAAAAAATTGACAGTTGACAGTTTATACGGATTTTCGTATTAGACAATCGCAACCATGTGACTAGCTTCCAAATAGCAACTACGAAAACAGACGATTTTCGTATGTCGGATGTCGGAAATTGAATACATGGGACTCCGCCTTTAAACTTTCCGTTGGATTTAAATGTCTATTTGATAGATTGACTGTCGACCTGTCGCTAATATGTCATTATTTCTATTGAGGTTATCCAAAATGTGTATATTGTTTTTCATATACTATATAAAAACTAAAAATAATTTGATCAAAATCAGAATTTGATATCACATTGAAAAGCAAATCTTCAATACTTACAATATCTTGTTCAACAAAAAATAAATTAAATCTATGAAATTGTAACCTTTCGCAGATCATGGACAAACTGGCTTTATGTAGAATGTTTTCCAACCTTCTGCTTGAATATGCTGGACCTAACTTCAAGCCCTTTGGTATTAGGTTATTGCCTCTACATCTTCTATGCTATTAGTGCTGTTTGTTGTCTAGATGTTTTGTAAACGTACATATATGTGTGTATTTATAGCTTTCTGTTATGCTGGTATAGATTTATGTTATTTTATTATAGAATTACTGTGCTTTTTAAAATGTCTGACAACGAATATTTTGCAGCAATTGAAAACTGCGCAAGGAAAAGAAAAGGTTTTGGTCGCATGCAAGATTTAGTGAAAAAATCAAGGTTATGTAGCCATAAGTTAGGAGCAGACTGTAAGTATATAAGACTTGAGTGCTTTAAAAACATAAGTTTAAGTGAAAGACAAGATATTATTTTCTGCTATAAGTTCAATCTGCTCCATCACATGACAAATAATCAAGGTATCTTTGTGGACTGATAGTATGCTGTCCTATCATGCGTCATAGGCCTAAAAAGCCCGAAGCTGAAGCAGATTTTCACACATTTTCATATACTTACGAGGTAGAAGTGAGACATGAGCAGGTAGTGAAAATACCTGTATGTTATAAAGCATTTTTGCCCCTTCACGGCATCACGGCCAAGAGTACAAATTAGTACAAAGAGTACAAAAAGAGAATTTACAAAAGTGCAGGCAAAACAACAGGCGTAATATGGACACGCGAAGAAAGCATTGTTCGAAGCCTAACAAGATTCTAAATGATATTATTGCCTCTGTAATTGATCACATTAAATATTTCAAACTAGAAACTCACACTATGGGTTAGCAAAATCCAAAAAAATAATACTTGCCTTAATAGCTTAATGTAATTAAAATGTTTTCTTTATACAAAATAGCTTAGCCAAACAATCAAGTTTCTCTGTAAAAATGCAGGCAAATATTTAATTCTAATTTTAACTTGTCTTTTGGCTATCCTAGGTGTGACACCTGTAGCACCTGTGTTGAACGTACAGTAAATATTGACGCAATACAAACAAGTTAACCCTACCTGCTACAGCTGATAATCACAATAATCTCGCAAAACTGAACGGTGAACTAAAAACTCTTTTGCAAAAAAAGAATTGCATTTAACCTTTAACTACGGGCTACGATGTACTCAGTACACCAGTCGCACTAAATTGGCCGCTATTTCTGATAAGCACTGGTTGCGCACGTGTCCCTCTACCTAACCTATCTCTGATGTGTCAGCTATAAACCTCAACAGTTGTAAAATTGATTGCTGCAGAGATAGACTGACGGTTGGAAAAATTCAGGAGAAGTTTACCAGTGGTGTATGTAGTACACCAAGCACCTAGTTATGTAAGTAAATTTTTTGAGATTTATATTACGTTTATCTACTAAAAAATAGCATTATTAATGTATAGCGACTTATATGTAACAAAAGCTAGACATTTTGCAACGTTTTGAATAAAAGAATTTGTAATTTGTTATTAAAATTTTAATAAAACTTTCATTTTATTATAATAAAACTAGTTTTATGATAATACATTTGATCAAATATTTTATTTTAGCATTTTCTCATAACTTAATATACCGTTATCTATTTGGATATTTGTGAGTACCTATTATTGGACTATTTAACGACCTTCTAGTTGTTTTTGTGGTCTTGTTTTTTCATGTTCTTTCTTCCATAGCAATACGGCCATGTCTCTTTGAAATATTAATTAGAAATAAATAATAAAAATTACAAACGTTGCCTCTATATATTTCTCGTAAGTTTATAAATCGAGAGGTACTACAAAATATTTACTTTGCAGGGATCGTGTACCAGTAAGAAATCCCCAAAAACTCTCAGAAGATGAACTTAGAGCTATGGCTCAAGCTATATTTGAGGAAGAATCTGATGAAGATGTTGGTGGAGACCCAGATACTTCAGACGACGAGCTAATAGAAAAAACGGAGCACGACACTGAATCAGAAGTTGATCTGAATGACGAAAATCAATATACGATTGACTCGGACACAAACAGTAACATTGAAAACAGTTCAGATCTTGATGAAGACAATGATTATTTTATAGCAAAAGACAGAAAAACTAAATTTTATAAGAAATCTCTTCTTAGCAAATTTACTAAAACTCCTTCAAAAAATATTGTCAAGATATTTCCTGGGCCAACAGTTTGTGCGAGAGATGTTACTACGGAACTAAGTGCTTTTGAAAAACTCTTTACAAATGAAATCATAGAAAATATAGTTGAATGTACAAATTTGCAGATTGCAAAAATGCGATTAAATTATGAACGGCCAAGACGGGCTAAAGATACGACTAAACAGGAAATCATGGCATTATTGCCATGATTTGCTGTTGCCATATGGAGGAAGAAAACGAAAGTGAATAGCACACATATTCTCAAATATGTTCATTTGTGAATGATTATTTACTCCTAGTTTTTAGATTTATATACTAGTTTTATAATATTTTTAATGTTAAGCTAATATACAAGAATCTCAAGAAGGTTATTTTTAGAGAAAAAGAAGTGGTTGAGTTTTTGTTCTTATATTTGTTGCTAATCTTTATATTTTCGTTATGTATTATTTTTTATGTTAAGACATTCTCTTAAATATATGCCTACATTTATTATATACAATATATGTCCTAAAAATACCTAGTTGTGGCTTTTATTTGCGTTTTTAGTCGGTGGTGTACAGAATACACCGCGCACGTAGTTATGACTAATGGAGGGGCGCCCGTAGTTAAAGGTTAAGGAAAGCTGCTTCTTTTTAAAAAATTAAGAAAAGGGCTAGATTTAAAGCACAAAAAGACAAAACAAAATAAGCGATTGCAATGGATTTCCAAAAGAATCTGCCTGTCCCAAACATTAGTACTAACGATGTTTATTATCGTAGGCAATTATCATTTTACATGTTCAACACACATAAACTTTTAGACTCAGAATCTTTTTTTTATACCTATGCAGAAATCTGTGGCAAGAAAGGAGGAAATGAGGTTTGTTCCTTACTCTGGGATTTTATTTTTAATCACCTTCACTTGCAAGTACAAGATGTAAAGCTTTCCTGCGATTTCTGCGCAGGTCAGAACAAAAATTACGCCGTTTTCATATGCTTCATTACATTATACACTATACTAGGAGACTTGAGAAAATAACAATGTTTTTTTAATCACAGGCCACTCGTACCTCGAGTGTGACAGGAACATATGCTTAATTAATCAAAAATCTGTGGTTGAAACTCCTTCCGAGTGGAACGAAATTATTGAAAACTCCAGTTTCAAACCAACACCATTTAGAGTTGTTTCTTGCGGGAACCAAGAAATATTTAAGTTATGGACTTAAAGTTTCTTTTTCATTTGTATGCAAAAAGTTGTCCTTTCAAAACACGACCTTTACGGCAACTAAGCATCGTTTCTCATCACCCTCGAATGATTTACATCGTCAGACTGTTCATGGTCTAAATGGAAAAAGTATTGTCACTAAGCCTAAGAGGAAACAAATTGAACTACCAGAAGGCTGTTTTGACCTGCCAGAGCTAGCATATTATGGACGTTTACCTTGAAATAAAGCAAAATACGACGATAGTCTTATAGTATATTACTATATACTAGTAGTATATCGTATAGTATGTAGTATAGTATAGTAGTAAAGTCTCAAATATATTTTGACGTACTACCACATGCTTAAAGCTTTTCATTGTACCAATTACTAACAATCTTTTACTGTATTTGTAGCTTTTATGTAATCAACAGGAGCAGATCTGTATGATATTACTTTGAAAATATAGACAATATATAAAATATAGTCTTAAGTATAATTATATATATACATATATATATATATATACATATATATATATATATATATACATATATATATATATATATATATATATATATATATATATATATATATATATATATATATATATATATATAATTATATATATATATATATATATATATTTATATATATATATTTATATATTTAGTTTCATTTTAAGACACGTTAGTGGACCCTCATCCATTTAGCCTGAGATTTCATGACCTCACTAGATAAATAAATTTATATTTATAGTAATTTGTAAATTGATAACTCAAAAACATAACCTATACGTTCCCTGTAAGTTACTGCAGGAATTAGTAACCGTTTTTTGGACCCTCATCCTTTTAGCCCTGAGCTCTTTAAATGGATTCAGTTTGCCTATAGATTCATCAATATTTCTGAGTTACTGTTTAGTTAATTGTGGCCTTCATAATATTAGAAATATTTATGAATATTATACTGAAATATAACTAGATTTATTTGCAGCTGACAATAAACAGATTATACGGTGCGTTTATCAGAACCGGACTGCATTATTATTTTATAGCAAATATAAACTACCTTCTATTATAATCATTTATATTATTATGATGAAATGTTCAACACTCAAATATTTAACATTAATATTCAAATAGATATAAAAGTAAAAATACATTATAAATCTAAATCAGTCTGTATTCAATGTTAAACAAACTCCTTGTAGAACCCAGTGGCTAATATGGTCAGTAGTTCTTAAATCAGCTTCGAAAACTAATCCTACACCCATAGCGTTTCTTCGTTGGGAAGTCGTATAGACAGGTGTTCTAAAAGTATTCTGCAACTTAAGTCTGTAGGTTTCGATGGGGACTACAGCCAAAACTGGCAGCTTCTCGATCAATACCTTGGGTGCTGATTGTTTGAGGCAATTGTTTTCGACATCCCAGGAAGCTCCTTCCAGGTAAAGTCCGTGGACAAGGCAATTTCCCTAAAAAAGTACAACTATTAGTAATCCATGTTTGACGCTATGACCTTGTAGAGATTTTCTAACGGCTGTTGATCTGATAGTCGAGGCGTTCCGTAAATATTGTTTTATTTTATTTTTTTTATATTTGTATATACTAGTATGTTCAGAAATTTTCATCTATTTATTTATTATACCTGTAGAAAGTTTACAACGGTCTTTATATGTGAGTGAAACATGGACATGGACAAAGCAAGAAACAAACATAACAGCTACGGAAATGAAATATTTTGGAAGGATTTCTGGAAAGACCAAAATGAATAAATCCAGAAATGAATAAAGTAGAAAAGAACTAAATCAAGAACCTTTACTGGAAAAAATAAATAATAAAAAGATAATAGAAGCAAAGAGAACAAAAACAAAAGAAAAAAGGCAAACCAAAGAAAAATGGATATATAGAATAAACGAAATTTGACAGAAAAGAGAAAAGTCGATTGAAGACATGAGAGTAATATGTGCAGGAACACTGGGAGAACTATATAAGTAACAAACATTTAAATAATCCGATGCTGCAAGATATAAGGATTCGCGCGAAGAATTTGTCGTGTTTAAACTTCTATTGAACCCTTTAATGTAGTAAGTGCTAGTGAGGAAAGCGGACTAACGCTTAATGCTAATAAAACAAAATTTATGACAATTTCCAAAACACAACAACAAGACATTTTAAACATAAGAGGGGTTCCAATAGAAAAAGTAAAAAAATACAGATATTTTGGTACAATTATTAATGTAAATAACGAGTATACAGAAGAAATAAAAATGAGAATTGGACAAGCTAGAGCAACATTTATTAAGATGAGAAAAGTATTATGCAGTAGAGACCTTAGTTTGCAACTCAAAATAAGTATATTACGTTCATATGTGTTTTCGGTGCTGCTGTATGGGATGGAGGCCTGGACCTTAAAGAAAGAGGTGAGCGAGCGACTTGAAACACTCGAGATGTGGACTTACCGAAGAATATTAAAAATAAGTTGGGTAGACCGAATAATAAATGTTGAGGTCCTCAGAAAGATGAAAAAGGATATGGAAATCATGATTACGATTAAGATAAGAAAGTTACAGTATCTCGGCCACGTTATGAGAGGGGATAAATATGTGGTGCTACAAACCATAATGCAGGGAAAAATACAGGGAAAACGAAGTATTGGAAGAAGACGCATCTCCTGGCTCAACAATCTGAGAAAGTGGTATAATTGCAGTTCCGTCGACTTGTTCAGAGCTGCAATCTCAAAAGTGAAAATGGCTGTGATGATTACCAACCTCCTTAGAGGAGACAGTACGTACCTAAAGAAGAAGAAACCCTTTAATAAACCAACAGTCAAAGAATAATCAAACAAATTAAAAAAAATTGACTTACCTGTTGGGGTCGAAGAACAACATCAGCTGGATCTACGTGTTCGGTTACAGAAGTATACAAGGTAGATCTATCCAATGGCCAGTTATGTAATCGACAAGATATTTGCACTAAAGCAGCTAAATAAGTTTCAGGAATGTGTAAACCAGATATCCAAAGTACTGTAGGTTCACCTGTTGTAGACTGAAATAAAATTATTTCCATTTTTAGATGGACCTTTCAACTTCTACAACTTCTACTGTCAGCAATTGACTTATTGTGGTGTAGGACCCACATTTAATTTTGGCCTGTTTTGGAAGCATTTGATATTTAAAATATATTAAAAGCCTTTAACATTTGTATACATTTTCTGAAAATATTAATAAACTTTTACTATATTCATTATATTTACTATATTCTTACAATCCTCCGAGGCTAGAACTTCGCACAAGTTATGCATTGCATGAATTATTATTATTATTTTTATTTAAAGGCTTACGAACGGCGTGTACTTTATCATATGCTCATGTCGCCCATGGCAGAATTATACAACAATAATAATTATAGACTGATAGTTACCCAATTAAAATACTGTTGTTGTCTTAGTTCAAAGTGTTCAAGCCACCCTGGAAGATTCTTGCAAGTTGCCGGCGCTAATTTTCTCCATGATGTAGGTAGTTGCCCGTTGAATAAAGAATAAGCCACATTGTCTAATACACTATCCATACCTATTTCACCACACAGGGCTTTATGTAGTTGAACTAATGTTTTTAGCATTGTAGCTATAAGCTTATTAAATCTAAAAAAAATATATTAAATGAAAATATAAAATTGTTGAAGCACAAAAAAGTATATATATATATATATATATATATATATATATATATATATATATATATATATATATATATATATATATATATATATATATATATATATATATATATGAGATATACGTACTTGAGTTTTTGTAGTTTTTTATTTTGATACTGATTTTCCCATTTTTTTACTGGCATTGTACTCAAATGCGATAAAAAAAACAAACAACTCTTCTGGGCTGGACCCCACACATTCTAAATCTTCGATCATTTTCAGGAAGTGTCACGGTGACAATATTCATTCTCCCACAAGGAAGGATGAAAAAATTCTTAAGTGGAAGTTTATTTATTTTATGCGTAAATAGTCCATGTGATAACTTAGCATTTTATTTCAAACCCTCTATACGCGAACCAGAGATAAAAAGAGTTCCAAGTGAAAAAATTAATATTTCTTCTCGAAAGAGCAGCTGCTAATTATAAACATACTTTAAAGTTGTTTAGATTGATAATCTTAAAAATACAAAAAGGTTATGAACTATTTTCAGTTCTTATTATTTACAGGGTGAGTTAAAAATGCTACAATATAATGTCCGGTTTTTAGCGTCCTGTGCCTTTCGGTTCTAATTCTTCATTTATGTCTATCCACCCAGTCTGCTGGTCGTAGATCTTTCTTAGACATTGCCTTTTAAATTTCATTAAGCCATGTTGTTTTCGCTTTTCTTCATTTTTTTTTTTTTCGCTCAGGTGGCTTTCAATCCAATATTATCTTGGGTAGGCAATGGTCTATCATTCTCTGTACATGTCCGTACGAAATAAGCTAATTTTAATGTATTTCTTCTATGATGGTGACTGCTCTCTAGATAAACAATTCACAAGGTGAATCCTTGAATGTTTCTGGACTGAATATAGAAAATATTTGTTTCTCTCATGGTCAATTTTACCTAATATGTTGATATGTAGGCAAATTATTCACTTTGTTTATTCTCGCGTCTGGCAACAAATCGAAAAATATAGTATATTACAAGATACTTTAATAAAAATAATTGAAAAAAGACCAATCCAATTAGCAAATGATTACTTTGTTGCTACGCTAATAATTGAACAAAAAATTTATTAATTTTAATATATATTGGAATATATGAAGTTGGCCGGATCAGCTAGTATCATAGAAAACATACCGATTAAATTATAAAAATTGTACCTTTCTAGCTCCTGAAGAAGCACTACTACTGTTGGCGACATCATTCTTTGAAAATATCGTCGTACTTTCCATATTTCGTATTCTTCAGGTATTTTTTTAATGATATCTTGGGCAACGTTATCTATAAATTCTTCCCTGCTAATACCAACGCCAGTTGTTGCTAAAAAATTATCCAATATTGATGTATATATATATATATATATATATATATATATATATATATATATATATATATATATATATACAGTAATGAGTGTCTTACCACCCGGCTTTTTAACGTAAGAGATAGAAAACACAATTACCTTGTAAAATAAAAAGAGATGAAACTCGTAGAGGTGAGAAATAATCGATAGAAACCTATAGTTTACATTACATTACATTACCACTATCGATAGTCTCACACCTTTAGACGTTAGCTTCGAGCTAAATCACCTCGGTCATAATTATTATGTCTAACGTCATATGTGTGACGTATTTCCATTTTTTAATTTCACATAAAGTAAAAACTGATTGACCACAATAAAGCAAAAATGTGAATAAAATAATTTAATTAATAGTGATTATTTAATCTAAAGTTTTAAATTATTAACCAAGAATAATTTCTACTATGATTTGAACAGCAGCACAACAATAACCCAAACTGTCACTAAATAATTATAAAAGTCTGATGGATCAGAGTTCAAGGCACGATGTTCTCATCCAGGCGCTCAGGGTTCGAATCCAACATGGAGGTTTTACTTTTTTAAAAATTAAAATTTGAAATTATGCAGATATTATATCGTTTTGCTTTAAATCACTAAACATTTATTTCAGTCTTTATTAGAAGTGTTTATAGTAAAACATGAGAATCTTATTGAAAAAAACAATGTCGTACTTTCGAAAATAAAGTAAAAATTCTTCAAACATAAAAGAACGTTCTAAATAAATGTACTTACAAAAAATGTTTAAATAGGTAGAAATTCTATAAAAATATTCTAAATAAACGTATTTTATTCTAATGAAATGTATTTACAAAAAATGTTCGAATAAGCCTCCATTAGCAGCAGAACAATAACCCAATCTATTATAAATTATAAAAGTTTCGTCTAACATTAGTTAATGTTTCTGGACTAATACCTCTTATTGAATCAAAGATCTTTTCTCTTAATTCTTGGAGAGAATTAGGCCTATCGTCTTTAATTCCATATAGTTTGGACTTGATATATCCCCACATAAAAAAATCACAAGGTGCAAGATCAGGTGATCTTGCAGGTCAAAAAATATCTCAGTGACCACTAAACAATCGATTAGGAAAAGTCGCACTGAGATATTCACTGACGATGCAAGAATTATGTGCAGGACAACCATCGTGTTGAAACCATATGGAATCGAAAGGTATTGGTAAATTACGAAGGGCTGGGACAATTTGATTTTGCAGAAGTTCCAAGTATTTCCGCCCAGTCAACATACCGTCTATAAAAAATGGACCAATGACATCATTCCCTATTATGCCTCCCCAAACATTTACTTTTCGAGGACGCTGGTTTTCCTCGAGACCAATACAGAGCATTCATTGAATTGTGACGGCCATGCAATGAAAACGTACATTCATCGGTGAACAAAACGTTCTCTAAAAAATGTTCATCTTGATGTGACATTTCCATTGCAGTTTGACAAAATTGTAAACGTCTATATTAATCCCCAGGGAATTGTTCGTTGGATTTATGAAGTTTATAGGGACGGTATCCATGTCTTTTCAAAATTTTACCTACTTTAAATCTTGAAATTCCATATTGTTCTCCGAGACGAGATGTTGATTGGGTAGGATTTTGCTCAATACTTGCACAAATCAAAGTGTTCCTTAGTTCCAAATCTGGATTTACCTCCTTTCGTCTACGAACTCCTCTTGGAGCGAACACTGATCCATAAGTAAAAAAAATTACGTATACTAGACTGAATTGTTGATCGTGCTGGAGCCGGCCTATTTGGAAACATATTTACAAATTGTTGTCTAATCATGTTGTCTGATAATCCATTCACATCCTCGACCATCCTCGACCGTTAAAACCATTTTTACGAATTGTTTTTTCAATAAAAAGTTTCTGTTTACCGTGCAAAACACTTCTCGATATGTTATTATTTGATGGCTGAAGGCTTGATGATTTGGTTAGCTGTAAAGCAGGCAGCTGTTCGCGCGTATCCATTCCAATGTTGTCAATTGTTTTGAAAATCATTACCTGTACAGAGAAATTGATATTAACACTGAGAATTTAGTGATGGATTTGACATTAAACAGTCTTCACCGGATTATTTTGCATTCACAACTGAAGACTGTAAAACTGGAATTGAATTTGAATTATTTTGTATTTCTATTTTATAACATTGGAATAAGAATAAATTATTGTAAATAATGAGTTTTTCGAAAACCTGTTACCTAATATATATCATATTTTTTATTATTTTTTGATTGAATAAAACAAAAATTTTATCCTTGGTGTTAATTGAACCCCAACCTTCTTGTCAATAGACCACGTCTCTAACTACTACACCAATTCCACATACAATAATTGTTTTCGGACAGAACATACATACCTTTAGTTTAGTCAAATATTTCAGCTGAGTTATTTTTATTATTAACTAACTTAAAGATTTATAATTTAAAATCGCTACTAATTAATGTTTTTTACTATAATATATATGATTTTATTCAATCATTTATTCTAACATCAGAAATTATTAAAATAAAATATTTTCGAGGTCATCCGTATAATTATGACTGAAGTCAAATAGCCAAGTCTAAGAACTAGTTTATCTCGTACTATCTCACAACTTAATTTATCTTCTATATTTTCCGCTATTTGCCGGGTGGTAAGACACTCATCACTGTATATATATATATATATATATATATATATATATATATATATGTATATATATATATGTATATATATATATATATATATATATATATATATATATATATATATATATAACTGAAGGAAAATATAATCCAACTTAGCCAAAACATATCGGCAGATGAACTCAACGCCATGGGAAATGCGTTGTATAATAGATTTGGTTACTGTTTGAACATGTTGGTTACTGTTTGGAATTCTTTTTAATTTAAACTGTAGTGTTGGAATTATTTTTTATTTGAGTTCATTTTTATAGAACAAATTTTATATATTTATACTTATTTTATCTTATTTTGTTTCATTTTTATATAACTAATTTTTATTTTCACACCTACTATATCCAAAAAATCTAAACGAAAATATGGTTTCAAAGATTATTTGGAAAATACCAAATAATATCTTATTTTTAATTAACAGACATAAATTTCCGTCCAGTTTAAATCTAATATATTACACCTACTCCTTCCTAATACTTTACTAGTACTGTCTTTATTTATTATGCTTTCTGAAAGACCAACCCACGAACCCATGCAATAAGCATGGCATACCAAACTAGTTCTGTTCTGCACGTTACCACAGATTTAAAATCAAAGTGTCGTTACTTTGACGACGCGACGTCGCCAAATAATTTTGTATGAAGCTTTTTTAATGTTACGTCCTAATGCAGTTTATTATTTTTATTGGGAATAAGGCACAATGTGACTTTAAAATAGGCTTAGTTTGACGCTTAGATTTCCAATTCGGAAATCGTACTTAAAATCCGAAACATTAATAAATTTTATTTATATAAAACAATTTCCGAAGTGGAAATCAAAATGTTAAATTAAACTTATTGTAAAGCAAAATTGTGGTATACTCCCAATAAAAAACAGTAAGCTGCCATATATATCAATTCGCCCAAATTTGATTCTCTTGCAAATGCTTGCTCAAATGCTAAAAAGACAACAGGTCAAATAAAACCATTAAGTATATGTATATATATATATATATATATATATATATATATATATATATATATATATATATATATATATATATATATATATATATATATATATATATATATATATAGGCGGTAGATGAAGCATAGCGCTGGCCCTGTTACATTCTTTGTATACCATAGGCCCAAGAAATAGCACATTATCCTGTTATAATCCCAAAGCCACACTAGTAATAAATTAGTCACGGAGTTTGTAAAAAATAACTGAACCAATGCGATATTATTGTTAGTCTGAAATATGACAAATGTAGCGCTCCTGAACAAACAATCAACCACATCGCCTTATAATCTTCAGCTACCAATTTCGCAGGAAGGCTACAAGAAATTTACCAACTTATTTTCATATGTTCTATGTTTATATATGTACTAGCTATCCGGCTCACATTCCCTATAGGAGGAAAAATTCACTCATCCCAGATACCTGTGGCATCAAAAGTATTGAGCTCTGGTCGGCCTTTTTCCGTATTATTGAGACGTAGATAACTTGGTACCTCCCAAAGTATCCCAAAAATTTCCTTATACTTCTGGATGTTGAGAATAGCATCGCTTTCTACACGGTCTTATAGAGAAGTTCATTAAGACCCGGCTGTTTTATGTTCTCTTCTGCTAAGAGGCTCTTCAGAATGACTGCAGTAGTAGAGAGAATAATAGGCACCTTTTGGGTATTTTCCAAATCTCTTTTATCTTCTTATTTGATTTCCATATCTTTGTACTGGGCGTATTTTTCGTTATATTTAAGACGCAGATTATTATTGTTAGGTATCGCCATATCCATTAGTGTTGTTTGCCTAGTAAGTATATTAACTAGTATAAAGTCCGGTCACGATTAAAGCTGTCGTTTTCAAGCATTATGTCAGGGATGTTTTGATAATGGGGCAGATGTTCGGTTTGTAGAAGTCCCATTTTGCTAGCTAGTTCTTGGTAAATAATAACTCTCCTGTTGGGTCACGGCGTTCTTTATAATCAGCTGGACACATTTCTAGCAATCCCTGGTAAAATGAATGGTTTTATGAGCTTGACATTTATACCGGCATTTGTTGTTTTGGACCTGAGGATCTTTAACAATATATCGTAAGTACTTTTCAGTTGTCATGTACTTCCCGGTACTCCGGAAATACTAGACCAAGTCAGGAAGAGAACAAATTATCTTCCTGACGTGCGAAACTATCTAAAAATAAAGGCCTCCCCAGGGAGCATCGGTAGCCACAAAAGATTGACCTGCAGTCAAGCCACGGAACTATTAGACAAATGCACATATTTATGAATCTACTAAAAAAATATCCGAACAACCCTAAACCGGTAAGAGACTGATTTAGGGGTATTCTAGATTATTGCATTAGATATAGTATATATGCAACATATGCAACATATTAGAAAATGACTACAAGAACTATCCACAGAGACGGTCTAGAAGCATAATCCCCGAGGCCCGTCGGACTGGGGAGTCTCGAGTGATTCGGTACTTACGCTCACTTCCGGAAGAACATCCAGCACAATTGACCATAAAGCCTATACAGGCTGACGGGAATTGCAATAGGGAACCCCGACGTGTCACAGATTAACTTTAAGGTTGCCATACTAGAAAACACGTATCTGACGATGATCCACACCACCCAGCGGCTGTACAGGGATAAATTCTCTGAATTAGCCTGCCTGGAGGACGACTTTGAAGTGTTGGAGCAGTCTATCACAATAAGAAAAGGTGCGGACAGACGCACTAAGACACATAACAAATAACGGGGTACACGTGTATACAACCGCTTATAGAGAAGATAGCACAATTTAATTAACTATACAATATATTGAACAGAGGTAAGTAAATGTTTTATACTTTGATTGACCTTGTGGGATCGGAAAATATTCGTTAAATGCGTAAAACTATTTTTATATTATTTAATCGTGCAAACTGTAAATAAATTTTACTATAGCGATAAAAAAATAATAATAAACTTAAGTGGAGGATAAACAAAAATTTTTGAGAAAAACGTAAAATTATAATTTTTGAATGTATTTTATGATTTGAATGTTTTTTTTTGTTTTTCTTGTAGTTACCAATCGCAACTTGAGTTCTTTCGCACCACCCTACTATTGAATAAGTTTAAATAGTAATTTTAAAGTGTGGCTGAGTTTAATTAATCGGTAATCATCGCAAGATTTAGGATTATTTTTCTTGGGTAAGGGTAAAAGGATATTTTAACCATTTATCAGGAATTTGACGTGGTGGTATATTTCATTTAGACTTAGGAATAATTTATTTGGTCTTTTAATATTTTCTTCATTCAGAATTTTTAATATTTCTACTGGAATTTCATCAGTACCTGGCGCTTTACCACTTTTTGAGTTTTTAATTGCCCTTTAACCTCTGATATTGGAATTTGTATATTAAAATATAGTTGGTAATGTTGCATTTATTTCTTCCCTATTATCTGTAAATAAGTTCTTGATGTATTTCTTCTAAGTTGGTTGTGTTTCTTCTTCTGATAATTGGAGATCTTCATTGGAGTTTCTTATAACTTGTGATATTCTCTTACGTGTATTACTAAGTTCTTTTAGTTTTCTATGTAGGATATATGTTAGATAGGAAACATGACGTTTCATATTAAATTCTTCCATTTCTTTGCAACTTTCATCCATTAGCTTTATTGATCTTCATTTGCTTAAATTTCTCTTTATTTGTGTTACTGTATTTTCTTTTTTCTTCTATAGCTTTATAATGGCTGGTCTCATCCAGTATTTTTTGGCACTTGGTTAGTTTCTACCCACAAAAGTTTCGCCAGCGTTAAGTACTACCACCTTCATTTCTTTCCAGCCACTGCTAATCTTTTTTTTTAAGAATATCAGCCAAGTTAGAAAAAGGGCATGTTAACTTGCAAAAGGATTACTACAGTAGCAATGCGACCAATTTGTGGCATTAGAGTTAGAAGACCCAGGGTAACGACTAACAATAACCACGTGAAAAGCTTCAGCTACCTAAGGAGAGGTACCTTCTAACTTGGATGCACCGTACTCATGATGACCAAATAGTCAGAAACACGTTTTACAACACAACATTTAATTAAATTTGTTTAACCCTACCTTGGACTATGCTTGTAGTTAGCGCCTGCAAAAATTTAATTAATTAATTAATTATTCACTCATAACTTACATGTTTGAGGTTGTAATTCAATTAAAATATTCCACATTTCTTTAGTAGCTTTTGTGTAATAGCCTATTTCAGCATTTGCGTGCAAACCAAACACTTCAGGGCTGTTTGTAAGAGGTAGTTCATCAATAAATGCTAAAAAAACATTCGTTATTATATGTATCTTTAAACAATTATTTGGAATTTGGAAAATAAATTTTGTATATTAGATACCGATATATTCTTCTTTCATCCCATCAGGTGGGACGGTATAGTCCACAGTGTTATCGTGATAAAAGTGAAATGGTTGAAATGTATCAAATAGAAAATCTCCCATATATTCATCCATATAAGTTTTTACAATTCTCCTATCGAAATCATCTATGACTCTTCCTCCGTACATAACCTACAAAAATATATAAATGCAAGTACATTTGCTCGTCGAAGAACTATAGTGAAGATAGAAAGTAATGATCTAGAATTGATTACCTCTAAAGGCATAGTACGGATAAGTTACGATTTTTATATATACCTATGTGTCTGTGTATCCAGAGTCGAAGCTTAAAAAATCAAGTAGCGGATAAATAAATTTAACATTTAGTTTATAATGTTGATATTAAGAAAGATACAGGGTGTTAAAGTATAAATTTAAAATTTTATTTTTCGCTATAACTTTTATGTTTGTAAACATTTATGTATAAAAATTCACAACTGGGTGCTCTTGAGGATATAAAATTATAATTTGATGCACAATTTAATATAGCTAATAGAGGGTGCCACATATGCCATATATTTTGAATACACGTGCACTTAACTTTTTTGCTCTTTAAGTTAGCGCTGTTTTTGTTAAAACATATTAAAGATATATTATTTTAATACATAAAAGCTATACCTGTTAATAATTTTAAAACTCAACAGTTTTCGAGATAATCGCATTTTACAAATTAGATGCATAATTACGATTTAACCCAATTACTCCAGGCAATGAAGGAAAAATAGACAAAAACATCAATACTTTTGAATTGTGGTATAAAATACCTTTAAATAAAGTTAATAGTCAACGAAATATTAAAGAAAATACATATACAGTAGGATAATTAATAATAGGATTTAACAAAATAATACGATAATAGGATTTTACATCAAACATTATGTTTTATATTAAACTAAAGTCATAATCAAAACATTCTATTTACAAACCGAATTAAAAAATGGTTAAACTAAATAACAATAAACTTTTATATAAAATAAATATCGTGCTTTTGTAAATAGTTTGCATATTCAAATTACGAAGTAACTCGCATGGCCCTAAAAAACAGTTACCAATTATTCCATACCATACGTTAATCTTAAATTCATGTTGGAAATGCCTTTTGTCGACGAAAGAGTGGTCAAGATTTTGACTGTATCGGATATTATTTGCAAATTTGCAGCATAAAGGTAAATCTGCTGGTAAAGGGTGAAAATGCTCGCGGTGTAGAAACTGAAGTTTTGCTGATTCCTAACTCTGAAGATAAACGTCGTGTACTTACTTGAGAATCATCGTCAACGCGAACCATTACTTCATCTTCTTGATTTGGCTTAACGATATTCGGTCGGCCTAAGTTGTTTTCATATATATATATATATATATATATATATATATATATATATATATATATATCTCATATCTATATTAGAAAAATTATTATGCCTCCGCATTTTCTGTTTTTTCTTTCATATACCAAAATAAACTATGTAGATATTACAAAAATCACTAATTAATGGAAACTTATTTTTAGTTATCAAAAGCATTCGTGACATCAGCCTATTATGTTAAAATTTCCCGTAATGCATTGGGTTTGTCTAAGAATGACATTAAAACTGGCTTAATAAAAAGGTGGTGGGTACAGTAACTGGTACTCTAGACTAGTGCGAACCTTCATACTACGTTTTCTATAATTTTAAAATTTAAATAATATTTTTAAAATTTAGTAAAGTAATTTTAAATAAATTATATTAAAATAATTCAATAAATTATTGTTTGCTATTAGCGCCATCTGCGAACGTATCAATAAAACATACGTTGTTTTCTTCTGACAGACACGTCAAAGTCAGATTAAATAAAAAATTATTAATATAATATAAATTTGATATTCGATAATTTATTTGACAATAAATTTAATTATTATACAAAACAAACAAGATGTTAAAAAATAATATTAGATTATAGTTTGTTATTAACAACTAACGTTAAAAAATATATAATGACTATAAACGAATTGATATAGAGTAGTAAATCGATGTGAAGACCGTTATTTAGTAACGCTACTTCAATCTTGTTTTTCAGCAAAATGCATAACAAAGCATTTTGTGATGTTACGTTACCATCTTTGAGTTGTTTTTATAAAAATAAACTAATAATTATGCTTATCCACCGTTATTCAGTGCTTTACCGCACAAATATCACAACTAAGAATTAATATGCAGCTGATTTATAAAATGCGATTATCTCGAAAACTGATAAGTTTTAATGTTATTGCCAAGTAAACTTTTTATTTGGTAAAATATTGGGTCTTAAACTTTTTTGACAAAAGTGGCGCTAACGTAAAGGGCAAAAAAGTTAATCGCAAATGTATGTCAAATATGTGGCATATGTGGCGCCCTCTATCAGCTACCTCAAAGTGTGTAGCAAATTATAATTTTTCATACTCAAGAGCACCCAGATGCAAATTTTTATACATAAATGTTTACAAACATGAAAGTTATAGCGAAAAATTTTAAATTCCCACTTTAACACCCTGTATCTTTCTTAATATTAACATTTTATTAAAGCAAGTTGGCTTAAATTATAATATTTACTAAGTGTAGAATCTACTGTTTCTTTTTATACAATTAGTTAAGGACCAAACTGTATATATATATATATATATATATATATATATATATATATATATATATATATATATATATATATACAGGGTGACTGATTAGTGTGATAAAGCTTAGAAGATCCGCTATAATAATAAATATCAATAAAAATTAAAAACAAAAAAATGTATGCAACTTTACGGTTCATATTATAAAATTAGAATATTACAGGGTATTCGATAACATAGAGGCAGACCAAATATGTTTTTTTTTAATATAATATCCTTATTTTATTTTATATTCGAATTTTCTTCACCTATTAATCACAAAAAATTAAGCTTCATTATGTTTTACAGGGTATTTACAAAGTTATAATCAATTTTCTACGAAAATCATAACAAGTTCAACTCCCTGTATAATTAAAAATAAGCACAATAACAAGGATCTATTACTCCCACATTTTTTCAATAGTCAAAAGTTTCAAAAATAATTGATATTGCTAATTTTCTTTATATCGAAGACAGGGTGAGTCTAAATGCAAGTACATTATGTTCTTAGTATTTTTAAATCGAATACCCTATATTTTGTGTCACAAACATAAAGTAAAATTAACATTCATTTTAATTTGTATTTAGTATTCCCTATGTCTAAATTTATTAGTTTTTGAGATATTTTCATTTTTCAAACCAAATTATTAATACGTTATCTAAATTTTTACAAATTTTAAGTAAGCCATGACTGAATTGTCTAAAGCTGACAAATCAATATTACTAATTATTAATCAGGTAATCAATGTAGCAGTATAACAAATAAAGAAAGAAAATGAATACATTTACAAAAAAAAAATGCAAACACAAAATACAATGGAAGGAAAAAGACAGTCAAGATTTGATTTCACGTATAGTGCGTCTGTATATCCGCTTATACGTATTTCACCCAAAAAGGGTTCATCAGAACGGCTATTCACAGATGCTCTGAACGTGAAAATAAATCTTTCCTGTCTTGAGAAGCAACTCTAACATGGCTTCGTATGGACGCAAATCTGATAATAAATCCGTAAACTAATTTAAGAAACCAAATTCAGATTTTTGCTTTAATCTGTGCCTTCTAAGAATTGCAAGGCAAAACAGACGTTGACAAAGATGTTATTAAAGACATGGGGAATCTAAAATTGCATTCGAAAAATTAGTTTACGGATTTACAAAATACAATATTTATGGTAAAATTATAAACTATTTTTAATAAAGTGTCAAAACTGCATCCTAAAACATTTATGCAAGTCTGAAAACGGTCATTGAATGAGTCACTTACATTTACGAAGCATTTGTAAACTAACACTTCTAAATGTATTTAGGATTCTATCTTTCATCTAATCCCTTGTTGGAGGTATTTTATAAACTTTATTTATACCATAACCACAAAAATGAGTATATTTTATTAAATCCTGGTGATCTGCGTGGCCACTCTATTTGTCCATTTCTTCCAAACCATCTATTAGAAACTGATGGTCAAGTTCACCTTAAACCAAAGCATTATGGTGAACAGGAGCACCGTCATGCAAAGACCATATTTGTTCACGTATACGAAGTTGAAAATCTTTCAGAATTTAAATACATCTCACCATCTAGATTTTCTTCAAAAAAATATGGTTCTAGGACATGGTTACCCACAATACCTCCCCACACATTCAGCGACCATCTAGTTTGAGTAGGTGTATCTATGTGGTATGGATTAGTTTTAACATAATAATGAAAGAAGTTATGTCTATTAACACAACCATTTTTATGCAAAGTACCTATATTTCCAAATAGTACATTATCGAAGAAATCTCTCTGTTAATTAATTTTATCTAAGGCCCATTAACAAAATTCATTCCCTTCTCTCCCTTCTCTTTTCAAATCATTCCTGAAGAGTTAATTCTTGGTGCAATTTAATATGGTAAGGGTGCACTTTGTTTTTTGCAAGAAATCTTTGCACAGAGTAGTAAATTAGTTCTTTTTCTTTTTAAAAATATTCCGTATACGTATACTTGGATTTTCAGCAACTGCCAGCAGCACATTTATTTCGTTTTCCTGTGTCACATTACTTTTTGTTTGTTCGTGTTTTTTATACATAACTGAATTAGAGCGGTTTAACCGATCCTTCAATCTTTCAAAGCTTACTTTTGTACGTTGTCGCCACTCAGGAAACCGTTCATGATAAATTCTTCCTGATAATAACGCATTTCTATTGCATTTCCCCAATATTCAGATCATATTCATTCAGACATGGCTTACTTAAAATTTGTAAAAATTTGGACACCTAATGAATAATTTGCTTTGAAAAATAAAAATATCTCAAAAACTTATAAATTTAGACATATGGAATATTAATTAAAAATTTAAGTATGGTGATGGTACTTTTCGATCGGGACATAAATTACAGGGTGTTCTATTTAAAATTACTAAGAAAATAATGTACGTGCGTTTGACTCACCCTGTATTGGATATAAGGAAAATTAACAATATCTATCATTTTTGAAAATTTTGAAAATCAGTTAAAAATGTGTCAGCAATAGATCATTGTTATTTTGCTTTTTTTAATTATACAGGGAGTTAAACTTGTTACGGATTTTCGTAGAAAATTTGTTATGACTTTGTTAATGGTCTACAACATAATAAAACTTATACTGTTGTAATAGGGAAGTGACTAAGATTTCAAATATAAACTAAAATACTGGCTGTTCTATTTAAATAAACATAAGTTTGGTCTGCCAATATCGAACACCTAGATTTTTTGTTATTAACTTTTATTGCTATTTATTATTGTAGCGGATCTTTATCACACTAACCAATCATCCAATATATATATTTATATATATATATATATATATATATATATATATATATATATATATATATATATATATATATATATATATATATATATATATAACTCTTAACTCCTTTAACTTAACTCTTAACACCTTTATCAACGTCTGTTTTTGCCTTGCAATTCTTAGAAGGCACAGATTAAAGCGGAATTCTTAAATTTGGTTTCGAAAATTAGTCTACGATTTTATTATCAGATGTCGCTACATTGCGTCTATACGAAGCCATGTTATAGTTGCTTCCTAAGGCAGAAAAGATTTATTTCACGTTCAGAGCGCTTGCGAAAGCCGTTCTGATGATGCCTATTGGGCTGAAATACGGATAAACGGATGTGCAAGCTCCCTATACGTGAAATAAAATCTTAACTGTCTTTTCTTTGTTATTTCGATATACTCTGTACGAGTACTAGAAACCAATTCGCTAAGAATTTTGCTTAGTTGAGGAGATATGTTGTGGAATGCAATTTTTAGATTCCCCATGTCTCTCTTAACACCTTTATCAACGTCTGTTTTTGCCTTGCAATTCTTAGAAGGCACAGATTAAAGCGGAATTCTTGAATTTGGTTTCGAAAATTAGTCTACGATTTTATTATCAGATGTCGCTACACAGCGTCTATACGAAGCCATGTTATAGTTGCTTCCTAAGGCAGAAAAGATTTATTTCACGTTCAGAGCGCTTGCGAAAGCCGTTCTGATGATGATTATTGGGCTGAAATACGTATAAACGGATGCGCAAGCTCCCTATACGTGAAATAAAATCTTAACTGTCTTTTCTTTGTTATTTCGATATACTCTGTACGAGTACTAGAAACCAATTCGCTAAGAATTTTGATTAGTTGAGGAGATATGTTGTGGAATACAATTTTTAGATTCCCCATGTCTCTCTTAACACCTTTATCAATGTCTGTTTTTGCCTTGCAATTCTTAGAAGGTACAGATTAAAGCGGAATTCTTGAATTTGGTTTCGAAAATTAGTCTACGCTTTTATTATCAGATGTCGCTATATTGCGTCTATACGAAGCCATGTTATAGTTGCTTCCTAAGGCAGAAAAGATTTATTTCACGTTCAGAGCGCTTGCGAAAGCCGTTCTGATGATGCCTATTGGGCTGAAATACGTATAAACGGATGCGCAAGCTCCCTATACGTGAAATAAAATCTTAACTGTCTTTTCTTTGTTATTTCGATATACTCTGTACGAGTACTAGAAACCAATTCGCTAAGAATTTTGCTTAGTTGAGGAGATATGTTGTGGAATGCAATTTTTAGATTCCCCATGTCTCTCTTAACACCTTTATCAACGTCTGTTTTTGCCTTGCAATTCTTAGAAGGCACAGATTAAAGCGGAATTCTTGAATTTGGTTTCGAAAATTAGTCTACGATTTTATTATCAGATGTCGCTACATTGCGTCTATACGAAGCTATGTTATAGTTGCTTCCTAAGGCAGAAAAGATTTATTTCACGTTCAGAGCGCTTGCGAAAGCCGTTCTGATGATGCCTATTGGGCTGAAATACGTATAAACGGATGCGCAAGCTCCCTATACGTGAAATAAAATCTTAACTGTCTTTTCTTTGTTATTTCGATATACTCTGTACGAGTACTAGAAACCAATTCGCTAAGAATTTTGCTTAGTTGAGGAGATATGTTGTGGAATGCAATTTTTAGATTCCCCATGTCTCTCTTAACACCTTTATCAACGTCTGTTTTTGCCTTGCAATTCTTAGAAGGCACAGATTAAAGCGGAATTCTTGAATTTGGTTTCGAAAATTAGTCTACGATTTTATTATCAGATACAAAGCCATGTTATAGTTGCTTCCTAAGGCAGAAAAGATTTATTTCACGTTCAGAGCGCTTGCGAAAGCCGTTCTGATGATGCCTATTGGGCTGAAATACGTATAAACGGATGCGCAAGCTCCCTATACGTGAAATAAAATCTTAACTGTCTTTTCTTTGTTATTTCGATATACTCTGTACGAGTACTAGAAACCAATTCGCTAAGAATTTTGCTTAGTTGAGGAGATATGTTGTGGAATGCAATTTTTAGATTCCCCATGTCTCTCTTAACACCTTTATCAACGTCTGTTTTTGCCTTGCAATTCTTAGAAGGCACAGATTAAAGCGGAATTCTTGAATTTGGTTTCGAAAATTAGTCTACGATTTTATTATCAGATGTCGCTACATTGCGTCTATACGAAGCCATGTTATAGTTGCTTCCTAAGGCAGAAAAGATTTATTTCACGTTCAGAGCGCTTGCGAAAGCCGTTCTGATGATGCCTATTGTGCTGAAATACGTATAAACGGATGCGCAAGCTCCCTATACGTGAAATAAAATCTTAACTGTCTTTTCTTTGTTATTTCGATATACTCTGTACGAGTACTAGAAACCAATTCGCTAAGAATTTTGCTTAGTTGAGGAGATATGTTGTGGAATGCAATTTTTAGATTCCCCATGTCTCTCTTAACACCTTTATCAACGTCTGTTTTTGCCTTGCAATTCTTAGAAGGCACAGATTAAAGCGGAATTCTTGAATTTGGTTTCGAAAATTAGTCTACGATTTTATTATCAGATACAAAGCCATGTTATAGTTGCTTCCTAAGGCAGAAAAGATTTATTTCACGTTCAGAGCGCTTGCGAAAGCCGTTCTGATGATGCCTATTGGGCTGAAATACGTATAAACGGATGCGCAAGCTCCCTATACGTGAAATAAAATCTTAACTGTCTTTTCTTTGTTTTATTTATATATATATATATATATATATATATATATATATATATATATATATTGAAATGATATTGTTTATAGAAAATAATTTATAAGTTATATACTACATAATATTAGATATTAAAAGTAGTTGGTTATTTTAATAAGTTATATACTAGAGAATTTAATAAAAATATATTTATGTGAGGGCATTTTTAAGAAATTAGCATATAATAATTGTAAAAAGTTGTAGTTTAATGTTGTAAATATATTTAAGTGAGCCATGTGCATAGGCAACCAACTATACATACTCTCCAAGTGTCATTTTAAGAATTTTTACGAATATAAGTGGGGTTATAGTTGTTTAAAATGTGTAGTTTATTAAATTAGAATGTTAAGTTACTAATTTAATTATATATTCTGATCTGAAAAGCCTAAATGTAAACAAAATTATCAATAGAACATTAACGAATTCTCCAGAATGCAGAATTTGACCTTTGTTGACGGTCGAACATTCTGGAATAATGATTATGTCGGCTGGATCGAATAGATATTTTTTTCGAGAACATCCATATAGAAGAAATAGAACTAAATCGAACATGATCTCTTACCAGATGGTTCTGGAATATCCAAAAAGATATAAATACCCGTGATTTGGATTCAAGATGGCAGTTTTTAGTCAGAAGTCAAGCAGTTTATTATGAAAGTTAGTAGACACATTTAGTTAGTGAAGTAAATTGTTCAGAATTTTCAAGAAGTCAGTCAGAAAAGTTTAGTAAGAAATATGAAAGTTAGTTGGAGTCAGTGAATCAGTTACAAATAGTCCAATTGTTTAATATAGTGAGTTAAATGAAGATTAAAAATTATGCATATATTTTAATGCACATTTATAATTATACACAAATAATTATTGAAGATTAAAAAAAGTATATTGGAAGAAATTAAAATTATATTATGATTGGAGATTAGTATAAATCAACTTATAATAATTGGATATTGGTATATTGAAAAGAAGAATAAATATAAATGCTGTTTTGCTGGTTTGCTTGGTGGTTTATAAATGCTGGTGAAGAAAAATATATCTTAAATTGGTAGAAGCTGATAATTGGAAAAAGTAATTTCACAAAAACAAGGATAACCGAAGTACGAAGACATTCAGTGGTGATTAGAATCTATATAGTGGAAAACAGTTCATTTAGGCATTCAGTGAAAGAAAGGTACAAAATTTTGTTAATATAATTTAGTTAGTGTCATAACAATTTCAATTTTGAAGATAGTTTGTTTAAATTTTACATTGTCTATAGAATTTAATTAGTTTCATAAGAATTTTAATTTAAAGATAGTTTATTTTAAATTTACATTGGCTAGGTTAGATATATATGTGTGTTTCATAATAGTTATAATAAAGATAATTTAAAAAAGTACTTACAAACTAATTCTTTGAGAACCGCGATAAAAACCCTATATATTATATTATTAAAAATACTCATTGCTCATCATTCAAACAAACAATACATCATAACAATTTGGCGCCCAACGTGGGGCTCTCTATTTAAAAGAATTAGTTTGGGAAGATAAGTGCTCTCATATAATTAAATTAATTATCAGTTAAAAAAAAAAAAAAATTATAGATTTTATTTTTAATTATATTTGAACAAGTAAAGTCTCAAAATGTCTCAAGGAAAGAAAGGTACAAGAAGCAAAAAGAATGAAGAAGATTTGGAAGTAGAAACACAACCTATACAAGAGGAGAGTTTAGTTCAAGTTCCACAAGATACTGCAGAAATGAATCCAGAAAGAGAGGAAAATGTCAATATGGCAGCTTTGATGTCATTAATGATGCAGATGAACAAGACAATGGAAGAGAATACGAAAAAAATAGAACACAAAATGGAACAGAATTCACAAGAAGTCAAAGAAGACATAAAAAAAATGGAACAAAAATTGGAAGAGAATTATAAAAAATTAGAAAAGAAAATAGAAGATAATAATAATAAAATTGTAAAGCAAATAGAAAAACAAATGGATAAAAAACTTGAAACTGCAAAAAAAAAGTAGCAAATGAAATAAAAAGTATACGGAATGACTACAAGAAAAGGATAGACAATGAGAGGACAGAAGTAAAGAGGATTATTCAAGATAATAAGATAGATATAGAACAGAAAATAGAGTTGCAGAAATGTAACTTAGAAGTAAAAATTAACGAAGACAGGAGAAACACAGAAGAAAAATTAGACGATATACAACAAAATATCCAAATAAATAGTAATCAAATAAGAAATGTGGAACAGAGAATAGATGATATTTCACAAATGAGAGACATAGGGAGACCCTACTTAAATTTAACAAATGATACTGGGATTAAATTCTCTGGTAATATAAAAAATTTGCATCCTAGAGTATACATAAATAGTTTAAAACATAAATTAAGATTTGTGAATAATATTAATGATATTAAAGATTATATTAGAATGACATTAAATGACAATGCAGCAACTTGGTTTGCTAGTATTGAAAATGATTTAGATAACTTTCAAACATTTGAAAATAAATTTTTAAATTATTATTGGGGTGAATTAGAGCAAGCAAAGTTTAGAGAAATTCTATATTTTGGAAAGTATAATCACAATTTAAAATCAAATATGGTAGATTATGCATTAAAACTGATAACAGTTGCAAAATATTTAGAACCACCACTTAGAGAGGATGAAACAGTCTTAAATGTATCTAGACATTTTGATGTTGATGTTGTGCAAACAGTAACTGTACAAAATATTCAAACAATAGATAGTTTTATTAATTTTATTCAAAGAATACAAAGAGGCAATATGACAATAATAACAACAGAAAAAACAATAATAACTTTCAATATAATAAAAATGATAATCAACAATATAGACAATCATATAACAATAACACTAGGTATGGTCATAATTTACAAAATTTTAATAATAATAACAGTAATCAAAATAGACAGAATTTTAATAACAATACTAGTTATAATAGACAACATTTTAATAACAGTACTAATAATAATAGACAAGATTTTAACAATAGAAGAAATACAGAGCGACCTAACTATAACAGACAGGTAAATTGTGTTCGAAGGAATAGAAGCTGCGAAGACAGGGAACGAATTAGTACAAGGCAAGAAAATTTGAGTAGAAGTCATAGTAGGGAAAGACATAGGACATCAGATCCAAGTGATCAGATACAATCTGACAATTCTAATCATCAAAATTTTGTTCAGTAAACTTTCTGAATTACAAGTTAGGCCATTGCTATTATGAAAAACCTTCGGAATTTATTTCTTTAGATGAAGATAAAATTATTGAATCTATTAATTTAATTTATATAAATGCTTTGGCCAAAAATAAAATGATTAAGATTATGATAGATACTGGTTCAGAAAGTACTTTAGTCTCGGAGAATTTTATTTTTAATATATTAAAACTATCAGATATAATAAAGATTCCAAAAATTAAAATTGTTGGTGCAAATAATAAGAAGTTGGGTGAAATTGATAAACTAGCCAATTTTAAAATTAATATTCTTAATAAAGAAATTAATATGCAAGGATTTATTGTCAAGGATTTATGTGTTGATATATTAATGGGAAATGATGAATTGGAAAAGAAGAAAGTAAAGATAGATTTTGAAGAAAAAATGGTAACTTTGGAAGGGCAAATAATTAAATTTATGCAGAAAGATGAGGTGAAAGAAGGAATAAGAGTTGATAGGATATTATTAAAAGAAAATAATGATGTTTATGAAGAAGAAATGTATTTTGATGATAGGGAAATGTCCCAAAAGAATGTAAAGAATAATTATTGTAGTGAATATTTAAGGAATGGAAATTTTAAGCAGATGGATGCCTACGAGGTGGAGTGCGTAAAATTGGAAGCAAGGAATAATGAGTACATAATGAAGAATAATGTTATTTGTAAAGAAGAAGATATGATGAAAGTTTTAAATTGCCCTGAAGAATATAAATCAATAGTCATTTCCATATTGCAGCAACACAAGGGACTTGTCAATAAAGAAAATAGAATTGCACAAAATTATATCCATAGTATAAAAGTTAAAGAAGAAAAAGATTTTAAAACAAAATCATACCCAATACCATATAAATACAGAGAAGAAGTAAACAAAACAATTAATAATATGTTAGAAGATGGAATACTAGGAAGAATTACAGAAATGTCAATTTTCACTAAAATCGATTTACTGCATAGTTTTTGGTTAATACCTCTAGAAAGAAAAAGTAGACCGTATACAGGATTTCAGATAGATGGAGTAGTATATCAATTCAAAGTAGTACCATTTGGACTTCAATCATCTTGCAGTGCTCTATGTAGATGTCTTCATGATATTCTGGATCAATACGAACATTTTGTAATTCACTACATTGATGATATATTAATTTTTTCTAAAACTGCTGAAGATCATGAGAAACACCTAAAAATTATAATCAATAGATTAGACAAAGTTGGACTAAAAATAAATCAAGAAAAATGTACATTTTTTCAAAAAGTAGTGATATATCTAGGTTATAAACTTAACACTAACAGCTTACTGATATATCCATTTTATTCAATAGACTTGATTTGTTAAATAGATGGTAGATTTCATTGTTGTGAATAAATTTGACATCATACTTGTAGTTTTGTACATATGGAAATTAATTTGTACCCTAAAAATCATAATTTGGGGTTAGACACAAAATTGATACTATAATTGCTATAAAAATGTCTTTCTAATATAAAAAAGTGTAAAACTTACCAATTTATATGGATGAAAGCCTGTTGAATGGAAATAATTCCTAAAATTTGTCTATAAATAAACATAACACAATAATAGATGATTAGATTATATTGTTTATTTTCTCTGTAGTATCCATTGCTCCATTTGACATGACAGTTTGATCATAGAATAGCCGAACTGTGCTCCGTTGTTCTCTGCTTTGACATAGACAGCGAACAGGGATGTATTTGATAGAACAATTAAAATAGGAAATTAAATTATTTCATTTATTATAATTACTAAGGTATGTGGATAAGAAAATTAATATTTAAAAAAATAATAAGTAAATTATTTATTTTAAATTTAATTTTGGGGTGTTGAAATGATATTGTTTATAGAAAATAATTTATAAGTTATATACTACATAATATTAGATATTAAAAGTAGTTGGTTATTTTAATAAGTTATATACTAGAGAATTTAATAAAAATATATTTATGTGAGGGCATTTTTAAGAAATTAGCATATAATAATTGTAAAAAGTTGTAGTTTAATGTTGTAAATATATTTAAGTGAGCCATGTGCATAGGCAACCAACTATACATACTCTCCAAGTGTCATTTTAAGAATTTTTACGAATATAAGTGGGGTTATAGTTGTTTAAAATGTGTAGTTTATTAAATTAGAATGTTAAGTTACTAATTTAATTATATATTCTGATCTGAAAAGCCTAAATGTAAACAAAATTATCAATAGAACATTAACGAATTCTCCAGAATGCAGAATTTGACCTTTGTTGACGGTCGAACATTCTGGAATAATGATTATGTCGGCTGGATCGAATAGATATTTTTTTCGAGAACATCCATATAGAAGAAATAGAACTAAATCGAACATGATCTCTTACCAGATGGTTCTGGAATATCCAAAAAGATATAAATACCCGTGATTTGGATTCAAGATGGCAGTTTTTAGTCACAAGTCAAGCAGTTTATTATGAAAGTTAGTAGACACATTTAGTTAGTGAAGTAAATTGTTCAGAATTTTCAAGAAGTCAGTCAGAAAAGTTTAGTAAGAAATATGAAAGTTAGTTGGAGTCAGTGAATCAGTTACAAATAGTCCAATTGTTTAATATAGTGAGTTAAATGAAGATTAAAAATTATGCATATATTTTAATGCACATTTATAATTATACACAAATAATTATTGAAGATTAAAAAAAAGTATATTGGAAGAAATTAAAATTATATTATGATTGGAGATTAGTATAAATCAACTTATAATAATTGGATATTGGTATATTGAAAAGAAGAATAAATATAAATGCTGTTTTGCTGGTTTGCTTGGTGGTTTATAAATGCTGGTGAAGAAAAATATATCTTAAATTGGTAGAAGCTGATAATTGGAAAAAGTAATTTCACAAAAACAAGGATAACCGAAGTACGAAGACAGTTCATTTAGGCATTCAGTGAAAGAAAGGTACAAAATTTTGTTAATATAATTTAGTTAGTGTCATAACAATTTCAATTTTGAAGATAGTTTGTTTAAATTTTACATTGTCTATAGAATTTAATTAGTTTCATAAGAATTTTAATTTAAAGATAGTTTATTTTAAATTTACATTGGCTAGGTTAGATATATATGTGTGTTTCATAATAGTTATAATAAAGATAATTTAAAAAAGTACTTACAAACTAATTCTTTGAGAACCGCGATAAAAACCCTATATATTATATTATTAAAAATACTCATTGCTCATCATTCAAACAAACAATACATCATAACAATATATATATATATATATATATATATATATATATATATATATATATATATATATATATATATATATATATATATATATATATATATTGGATATATGCGTTATGTTGTTATGTACTTTGCTATCAACAGCTTCCAGTACCGAAACGCATTCTGAATGTTCCGATATGATCTATTGGTGAAGTACCAGTTTAAGACTATTAGTTTGTGTTGCCTTTACTCACCACAGAATGCTATTGGCTGAGAAAGTTCTCAATCCCGATACGGCACGTACAGGTGTTAATAAGTTAGAACCAAATAAACACTTGCGGATCAGCTGAGAACATGGCATACTGTCAGCTTATAATAATATACGTTTATTCCAATCAATAGTTATTACATTAATTTACAATTTCAGTTTACTTACAATAAAATAAACGTAAAAAAAAGTCTTAAAAACATAAACATGCTTGTTGACTGAATCTGTCTAATATTTTAAGGTTTATGTTTATTGTTTTTTCTACAAATCATTATTTAACTTTTACAGTTTCTAATCTAATTTCTATATTTTTTTTTGTCTAGTATAATTTAAATGTATTAAATTGTTACACAACTCCCTTTTTTCTTTTACCCAAGCAGTAACTAATTTTTTATGCAAATAAAAGTTTTTGATATTTTTATAATTTATGTAGTTCAGGAAATGAAGCTCGAAAAAAGTTAAAACCTCGCAATTTTTTCGTCCTGCATGGATTGAGTTGAAATTTTAACAGAAGGTAGGAGATAGCCCAAGGATCAAAATCTATATCAAACCGAAGTGCGCTAAAGGGTTTTAGGGGTGAAAACTACCCCTAATTGTCAAAAATTATAAAATAACATATTAAACCTGAATATGGGTAAGATTTGGTTTGAATTAGTAAAATAATGATTATTTTATACTTTTGAATAAAGTTCCATCATATTTCAACCCCTAAAAAGCAACCCTTGTTAGAGATTAATGTAAAAAAATTACTAATTCTAAAAAAATGATTTCGCCTTGGATCGATTTGGATAAAAATTTGGCTTATAGCTCAACTCACCCTCTGCTTTATAGTTTATGTCATTCCGATGAACCCTGATTGTTCTTAGGGGTAAAAACTACCCCTAATTTTCAAAAATTGTAAAATAACATTACAAATCTTAAGATGAGTGAAATTTGGTTTGGATTAGTTAAATATTGATTTTTTTATACTTTAAAGTACAATTTCATACATTTTCAACCCTTAAAAATCAATTGTTATGAGTGCTATAGGTAAAAACAATTTTTTGCCAAAATTTTGCAACTTTTCAACTTTTGAAAATCACCCTTTACAACATTGCAGTTTCTATAAACTAATTTAATAGATATAAATTGAAAAAAGTAGAATTAAATACAAAAAAATTATCAACATAAAAATGCACCATATATTCTTATACATTTACATAAATACACTCGCGATCATAAAATCCGGGTCACCTTGAAAATTTTATGTTTCTGGAATATTTTTGCCTCTGGTGCAGTAATAACCTTTTTTTTTTAGGCTAACGTATTTTTTATTTGTCATCAATGTTTGTTTTGAAAGAAAAAAAGAACGGTTTTTTATTGTTTTTATTGAAAAAGCAGAAAACAAACCAAATTGTTGATAAAACAGGCATACGAAAAAAATGGAAAATACAGAACGTGGTAAAATGTCAGTGAAATTTCAATGACTAATATCGTGTATTGCCTCCACTTGCTCTAATGACCTCTTACAGATGACGGGGCATACTCTCAATTTTTCTCCGGATTACATGTTGTGGTATGTTATTTCTCTCTCTCACTAACAGATCCTTAAGCTCCTGTCCGTTGTTAGGAGGAGATATTAGGGGTTGAATACGTTTTTTCAAATCGTCCTAGATATGTTCGATGGGATTCAGGTCCGGAGACCTAGCTGGTCAGGGTAACCTCGTAATTCCAACCTCGTCCAAGTATTGCATACTAATCGTGGCAACGTGCGTTCGCGCGTTGTTCTGCATAAAAACGACGTTTTCTCCAAGCCTTGCCATTATATGCATAACATGTTCTTCCAGAATCTCCGTAATGTCCCTTCGTACAGTTAAGGACCCATTTTCGATAAAGGATAATTCTGTGCGGAAGTCGGAAGATACACCTCCCTAAGCCATGACCGAGCCTCCACCAAATGGCATTCTTGGAGCAATGCAAGCTTGTGAAAATCATTCACTGGTTCTCCTCCAAACTCTTACACGTCCATCGGACCCAGTTAGGCAGAAACGGGATTTATCTGAGAATAACTCTTTGCTCAAATCGTTAATTCCCAATGCGCGTATTGTCGAGCAAAAGCTAGTCGTGCAACTTGATGCGCCAGGCAAAGTGGCGGTCCTGTAGCCATTACCCGAGAAGATAGTCGAAAAGAACGAAATCTTCTCCTGACTATTGCAATGCTAACATTTCGATTTCGTACTTCCTGTAGACGATTTCGATGCATAATCGCAGTTGAGGTCCGGTTTCGTAAAGCCTGAAACACAAGAAAACGGTCATCTCGTACCGTGGTCATTCTTCTTCGTCCAGAGCCAGGTCGTCTAGATAGCAAACTCTTCTCCTGAAAGCGTTGAAGCACTCGTTGAACCGTAGAAAGGCTTACACCAACAGTTCTTGCGACTTGCCGTTGAGTGTGACCGTCTTTCACAAGCGCACCAATTTGTGCCGTTTTATCAACAGTCAAGGGTATTTTTGGCAAAAAATAAACAATAACAAACACTAATAATGGCACAAATAAACACTAATGGTGGCAATAATAAACGTTTGTTCGTTGCGTTTGAACAGAAAGTCGAAGCACAAATGAGACATTTAAAACAAGCGGCAGTTACAGGTACCGTTCATTTTGGGAAGTGTGCGCTTTCCCGCGAAATCGGCACTATTGAAATTTTTTGTTGCAAAGGAAACCGCTAAGCCGACAACAATTCCCAGAAACATGCATTAGTTTGTATTTGTGTTATTATTATTTACGATAAAGCTCGTTAAAAATGAAATATCGGTGATTTTCAAGGTGACCCGGATTTTATGATCGCGAGTGTAGTTGAAAATATTTACATTTATAGGTAAAACAATTATAATATTAATTTTATTCGTCATTAATTACATCTTCATCGTGATCTATGTCATCCTCATCTTCTTCAATTATTGGTGGACTATTATTGCACCCTTCACCTAAGCACCCAGAACAAGTAGAGTTACAGTATAAACCAACTTTTCTGCACCCACATGAAACATGTTACAACATTTTTTTGAGCGACGGTTTCTTTCTATAATTTTCGTAAAAATTAATTGGTTTTTTTAACGTATTTCCTTCATTTTTAACGATAGAGTGTTTCTTCAAAAACCATTTTGTAGAAGTTTTTAAGAGCTACAAGGATCTCTGAATTAAATCTTTTTAGAACCCTTGGTTTTTAAATGGGGTGAGTATAGGGAGTAAAGGGCTAGAAAAAGATGGTGCTTGATCGTAAATCGATGCTTTAAACGGCTATATCTCGCCAAATATTCATTGTACAACAAATCTAGATAAAGGAAAATTTTAGTCATTAAAAAAGCTACAATGTAGTACATTTTTATTTTTTTCATATATTCAGTATTTTCGGGGATATTTAAAAAAAGAAGGGTAAAAAATATGAAATTGTAAATCGTTTCTCGCTTTAAGCTGTACTTTTTCTAAAACTAAGAATTTTAAATGGGTCAAACTTCTTGGACGTATTAACAATACATGTACAAAGAGAATTGCAGAGGGGTAAAGATCGATTTTAATTATGGAGGTGGTTAGGGGGTTGTTTTCATCGATTTTTTCGTAAAAAAATGAGGTATTGACCTTATTTTCATCATAACTCACTCAATTTTTGAGCTAGAGTCTTTTTTTTGCATGATAGGTCTATTTCTGCTCTTTAAAAAAGGTTCTATAAGTTTTCTTCCAAAAATACATCATTTTCCCGATATGTGACTTTGAATCTTTCAAATTTGGCATTTGAAGAAAACCGCTGAACATTGATAGGCCGTATTTTGGTTCCTATTATATCGCAAAACCATTTTAAAAAATGAATTGTATTTGTCTTTTTAAAAGCTACAAATTTGTTCTCTACAATTTTTTTGATAAAATGCACCATTTTCGAGTTATTTGCGAAAAATCGATTAAAAACGTCGATTTTTTCGTCTAAAAGTTGTTACTTTCAATCGCGAATAACTTGAAAAATATCAGTTTTACAAAAAAAATGTATACATTATTTTTTGTTTAGAATCACTTTTTTAATCGAAACCTGTGGTTAAAACGTAAAAAAAAATTTTCACCCCCGAGATGGGGTGGCAACCACCCCCAAGGCTTTGGCGCACTTTGGTTCGATATAGATTTTGATCCTTAGGCTATTACCTACCTTCTGTTAAAATTTCAAGTCAATCCACGCTGGACGAAAAAATTGCGAGGTGAAATGCTTCATTTCCTGGACTAATGGGCAATTGATTGTATATTCTTGGAGCAAAATATTTAATTGACCGTTGCGTGATTGTTTTTAAAGTGTGAAGACATTCGACATTCAATTTTCTTCTTGTTTCATAATTTGACACTTTTACTTTAAGAGGACTTTTATCTTTATGAATATTTTTAAGTAGCTCTAAGCAGTACAATTGCCGAACATCAAGAACCTGAGTTTCATATTAGCTTGACTAATACCTTTAGATTTTTTGGTTGAATGCACAAACACTTATATCCACACAACATTTACACATTCATATCTATATCGTGCTCAATCGGTAAATCACCAGATCGCCAGGGGGGAAAGTGTTGCCTAAGGTCCGAATTCCAATTCAGTCGAATTCGGGACAAGGCTGAAAAAAATACCTGAAATCCGGGACTTTTCAATCAAAATCGGGCCATTGTTTTTAATATAGAACTTTAATATCATCTTTTTATTGATTATTTAACATTTTTTATGTTAACAATGATATTTTTGATGGGATTAAGCCACAATTGGTTGTAATGATAATTACAGTTTTGTCAGTTTTTGACGTTTCGACTTCCAATCCGGAAATCGTGCTAAAAAAGGAAAAATTAGAAAATCAACTGATATTGGATTTCCATGAAATACATAAAATGTTACTATCATTACAACCAATTATGGTTTAATCCCATCAAAAATAGAATTGTTAAACATGCCACAAGAAAACAGCTTCAGAACATTTTTATGTTGATTACTTCTTACTATTATATTTGAATTGAACAAACGATTGAATTTGCTTAAAAATGAGAAGAAAGCCTTCAAAAATAAATCCATTCATATTTTAAATTGACCTCAACGAACAAAATATATTTATTACGTTGCTTGTTTCTGAAAATCATATTTGTCTTGCGATGAAATTTGCTTTAACAATGACGGCGACCCTTTTAAAAACTTGTAAAAATCAACACATTCGTATTTCAAATTAAATTTTACAAAGTATTTTTTTAAGCCAAGTTGCGATTTTTCGGCTGTCCATATTTTCGTCATCAATGAAAAATTACAAACAAAAGTTCAACTCAAGTATTATGGATTTAAACATTCAATGTTTTTTAAGAAAAAACAGAACTAAGTTAATTTTTTTTGTAAGTACCTAACAAAGAACAGAAGTTTGTAAAAAATATTGATAGGAACAGTACACAGGAACAGGAACAGGAACTTGGAGGACAAACAAAATCTTAAATAATTTCTAATAGGGTGGTTTAATTATCATTGATAAATAGCATTTTACTTTAGGTAGCATACGTGACCATAATATAATCATGTTCCAAGTTGTTCTGTTCCATTCGGTCTATTCTTGAAAATTCCTTATTTTATAAACGACAAAGACCTTGTTTATATACATTAGTTTGTAAGGTACAATCCGGCATGTTTTACAATTTGCTATTTTTCCACAATAATTTCTAGTGTGACCATATCACTAACATCTTGAGCACTGCAGAATTTCTCTTTTTGTGTAAGGAGGTCGAACTATACGCTGTTATTTGCTAGATTTTTAATTTCGTATATTTTTGGTTATTATCTTAAGGGTTTAATAAAATTTTTTATTATTAAACATGTTATTTTTATTATTGTTTTGTTACTAAAAATGTTTATTTAAAAACATTGAAAGATGAATTTTCTTTGTGTGTTAGGGGGCGTTCAAGTATGACGGAATGCAATTTGGGGGAAAGGGGTCTTGTAAAATGTTACGGTGCGTTACAGTGACGGTAGGATGGTCCAAGCAATGCGTTAGGCAACATTGTTTTTTACTGAAATAAAAAAAAAACTATGTAACTAAAATCTTCCAAGCTCGCAATATTTTTATTTTGTTCTTTTTGTTTATATTTACGGGCAATTCCTCGACTATAAGTTATTTTTATTTTGATTTCGTTGTCAGTATTCCTTAGTGACTTGAAAACGCAATACACATAAACACATTGCTGTAGTCAGTATTGTTAAAGTGAATTCATTCTGTAATATCATCAAAAGAGAGAGATTTGCATTATCAACTGTACTTGGCCTCTAAAAGCTCTCATGCTGACTTGCCAGCACAACAGTGTCAAAAAAATGTTAACGAAATTTGGAAAACGGAATCGATTGTCGGAGTCACTAAAAGAGAGAGCACTGCCGTGAAATGAAAGATGAGCGGTACCCATGATGAGCGAAGTGAGATTACTGATGGGAAAACTGTGTACAACCTGGACATCCCTCCAATCAGACACGACTTCTCTTCGAATATCCCTAAAAATATTTCAAACAATCCGGCTGAAGCATGTGTCCTTACTGATATAGCGAAAGATGATCTCCAAGACGAAATAAAAAAATAATATAAAGAATTGAAAGAAGACGAAAAATAGTTAAATAAAAAAAGAGACCGTTCCAGGAGTAAAGTTCCAAAAAGTAAAAAAAAAAAACAATAAAAAAGTTATTTTACCGACTTTCCGGTTATTTTCGCAACATAACTGTCACTTTTAGGTAAAAATGGTCACTTGGGTGTTTCGTAACGTTTAAAGAGAAGGAGGAGCGTACAGAAAGACGAAATACATTATGGTACGTTACATGGGGTTTAAAAATCTTCAAAAATTGTGTAACGTATAACTTAAATGGCCCCTTATTGTATATGTAGACTCCTAACTTTATGATTGGTATAATTGGAACTAAAAATGTGTTTTCTTGTTTTAATCTTTGTGAAATTCTGTCGTTTTTCTTTTAATTTTTTATCACGATTTTGTAATTATCGACTAGATTAAGCTGTATTTTTATCGTATCTAATGCTACACTTTTTAAACGTCTTCATTGGGTAAGTTTTGGGACTCATTCTTTGTTTCTAAAGGTTTTTGGAACAAGTAGCTAGTTATTTTTGTTTGCTTGAGGGTTTTGCCATCATCTAGACATCTTAACCTTGTTTTATTTTGTAGTATTTGCCAGTTTTTGGAATTATTTGGGACTTTTTCAACTGGTGTTATTACATTATAATAAGGATATATTTGTATTAGTTTTGGTGAGAAAGAAGTTGGTTGGGTGAATAGGATATTAAAGGTGTTAGGATCTGTAAAACAAAAACATAGGTTCCATTGGGTTGTATTGGTATTTGTATCTCGGTAAAATTGAGCTCTATTGGGTATTAGTTTTTGCATAATTTAGGTGGGTTTGTTGTTGTTACCTAAAGTGATGATAATATCATTAACTGTTTGGGACTGTAATAATCCTTTAATGCTGTACTTAATTGCTCTCCTTAATATTGTACTAATGCTGTACTTAATTCGGTATACAATAATTTAGAAGATGGTAAAACAGTTGTCATTAGATCCCTAAGCACATTAAAACATTATCATCATTCTTCCTACGGACCTATTTATGCATCAACCTTCCTACACTTATTTCTGTATTCAGTCCGATTCTTTGCCGCTTGGGTTACGCCTTAGTCTAGTTCCCTCGAGTTTCGCGAATATAGTACATCTTGCAGCGTGTAGTTTATGTTCTGCTCAATGTAGGTATGTATTATTACGAAAATTGGAGTATTTTGCCCATGTTATGCAACACCCAGAACGTTATGAAGTCCTCCATCCTATTATTCAGGGCAATATATATAGAAAGGGGGTCTTGATCAAAGAAGAACAGGACGGTTTCGTAGCCTACGCAAGTAGTTTAATCGGTCTTCGTCATCCCTCTTCAGAGATGTGGTAAATAAAATTATGATAGCCAATATGATAGCGAACATTCAGTAATGGACGTGGTATGGAAAGAAGAGGGATTACATATTTGGTTTCAGCTATCTAGTCGTATTTATTGTATAGCTCGAAATGACATCGACGGCGGCAACTTGTATTATCATTTATTAGGTCTAATATTTTTCTACGTATTTTTCACTTAAATATTAATAATTTGTTTTTCATCTTTATATGAAAGCACTTATGTCTCAAATCCATACATTAGGACTGAATGTATTTAGGTTCTGCATTCCTTTATCTTTGTTTTTATTATTAGATAATAGCTTCTAAGGTATTTCTTAAGCGTTATTTCTCCGATATTACATATATTCGTGATTTTTAACATTTTACTTTGCAAGTAATAGGACTATTGTAGCACTTCAAAATTATAGTTACCAAAGTTTTGTCCCATGTTTTTGATTTTGTAGACTGCCTTTAATTGCATGAGCTTTGTTTTGTTTTCATTGGACATGACACCTGTATTATCTACTGCATTTTAGTGCAGAGGACATCTCCTTGAAGTTGTTTATTTATGTATCTTTTTTAACTTTCTGTAGCACAATGTTAGAAAGAGGGTATATATATTTTTTTAATATCAAGAACATTGGGCCTGTTCTTGCCCGATCTTCAGGTTGTAATTGTATTTAGGATTTTAACTGCCAACTACCTCGCCATCTTTAAAAGTGTCTTCCCGCTTGACTGGGGCCTGGTACTCTTACATCCTTTGCTGTTCAGGCTAGTCTTTAGGCGGGGATACACATGCCTGTTACTAGCACAATGGCATACCAGTTAAGTGGGGAAATCTCTCTGTGTTTTGTATTTTTTTAAGTTTTTTATGTGAGTATATTTTTTATCTTTCTTTTAAAAACGAAAAATATATAAATATTTAAAAATATATTATATATATGTATAGATATATATATATATATATATATATATATATATATATATATATATATATATATATATATAGATATATATATATATATATATATATATATATATATATATATATATATAGACGTATATATAGATATATACATATATAGATAACGACGTACATTCTTTTGTTGACCATAGGAATTAAGATTTATTGCAATCCCATCTCTAGAGTATATTTATTATAATGCTCTACAACTAATTTTTTGGTTATTTTTTAGCCTTAATAGCAATAAAAATAAAAAGGTAAGTAAATAAGTAATATGCTTTATTGTTACTGAAAATTGTACAAATTTTATGGACAAAGCTTATAATAATAAGACAAGAAAGAAGAAAAAAATCAGAACAAGAATCGTTTGTACTTTTAAATAAAAAAAAAACAATAAAATTTGTCCAAACTTAACCATAAAAAATACTACCTAATTAAGAACCCAAAAACTTCGTAAAAGGTACCTAACAAAAAATAAAAATAAGGAAAATAGATTAATGAATTAACGGCTTAAAAATTTCACCTCCTTGTGCTAAACAGTAACCAAGTCTGTCATACAGATTTCTCCTCATATTTTGGAGTAGGGCTGGTGTAATGCTTGCAGAGAAATTAAGTAATTTTGCTCTTAATTCGACTAGGTTTGTGGCCCTTTCAAACTGAAGCCTATAAATGTTTTCTTTGAGAAAACCCAAAAATAAAAGCAATCGTTATGCGCTAAGTCACATGATCTAGCGTACCATTTAATTGTACCACGTGTACTTATCAGTCGATCAGGAAACGTTTGATTAAGGAAGTCAATAGTTGCTCTAGAGTTGTGAGCCCGACAACCAATCTTGTTGGAAATAAACCTCCTGAAAATTAGCGAGAAGGCGTCGAACTGCCGGAATGATCTCATTCTGTAAAAGTTGTAAATATTTGAACCCGTTTAGGTTTCCATCGATAAGAAATGGACCGACGATATGGTCGCCTAACATCCCAGTCCAAACATTTAACTTTTGCGGATGCTGTGTTCGCTCTGCAACACTGAGGTGCTTATTTTTCCGAGAATAATACCTTGCAACGGATGGATTGTATTTTTTATGTAATGAAAATAAAGATTCGTAGGAAAATAAAATATTTTTTGAAAAGTGTACATTTTCATTCTATTTATACATACACACCCAACATAATTTCACAAAACTCCATCCGCCTAACGTTATCTTCCGATCAGTTCTTGTGTTGGTTATATCTTAAAACAGTGAGTGATATCCATACCTTTTGAGAACTCGCTGGACAGTTCGAGCATTCACGTTAACTTCCCTAGCAATTTTACACTATTGCATGGTTCACTAGCTTCCACATAAGCACAAATATCGATATTCCTGTTTGACGCTCTTCATCGACAGGTCTAACCCGTGGTTCATTACCTTCATGATACTTTTTAAAACTGTTTACACATTCCGAAGTTTAAAAATGTTTAATGGTATTTTTAACTGTTGTAATACTTGTTGGGGGTCTATTTTTGAAGGCAACAATAAATAAATTATTTACTTCGCGTATCGAATGACCCTGAAGGTACCATGTTACAAGTTGCACTTTTTCTTGGACGGTATACAACGTAATAGGCATTTTATTAATTATTTGTTTATTCTTTTAGAACTTCGTTTAAAATTTTTAATGTCAATGTGACAATTACGACAATTCGTACCTACTGTGAAATGAATATAGAGGTGGCAACGTGTACCACGTCACAGCGGTTGCCATGGTGTTGTATGGTCAATAAGACAATGTCTCGTGATCTGTATATATATATATATATATATATATATATATATATATATATATATATATATGTATATATATATATATGTATATATATATGTCTATATATATATATATATATATATATATATATATATATATATATATATATATCCAGGGTGCATCACGACGAGCTTACACTATCTACAATATATTGGAAACTACTTACACGATATTGATGAAAATTGGTTTATGGGGACTTAAAATTATGAAAAATGACAAACTTATAAAAAATATTTTGACAGATATGCTACTATCGATTATATCGGAAGTGAACAGCAACTTTGTGATTTTAAAGAGAATATCCTGTATATTATTGCATTTTTAGATTCTGCATCAGGTTCTAGATAAAATTTATATAAGGTATTATGGGTCAAAGATTCATATTTTTTGAGGTATTTACCTTTTTTCAAATTTTTGGCAGATACAGACAAACTTTTCAAAGGTAATATCTTATCCATCTACAATCATAATGTTTTAAAAACCTTTGCACACAAAGAGTAGGTAACGTAAATATATTGTAGCAATTAAAGCACTGTTCTAGTAATAAGTGTAATAACTGTAAAATTTTCCATGTATTAAAAGTAAATGTATGCATTATATATATATATATATATATATATATATATATATATATATATATATATATATATATATATATATATATATATTTATTGCAGCTGTCGCCGTTTCTCGCAACCTAGCTTCCAACGCTTGCGATCGTTCCAGTCATCTACTTGTAGACCCCATCTTCCATTGCATTTTTTACTTCTTGTCTCCACGATCTTCTTGGTCTTCCCTTTTTCCTGCGTTGGTAGGGATCCACTGTAACATTCTCTTTGGCCATCGTTGATCATTCATCCTTTCTACATGGTCATACCATTTCAGCCTTTTGCATTCTATAGTTTCCAGGACGTCAATGTCTATGCGAATACGCTCTCTGATTTCAGTATTCCTTACTCTATCTCTTCTAGTGAGTTGGCAACATCTTCTCCAATAATTCATTTCCATTGCTTTTATTTTGGATGCGTCATTTTTATTTATTACCCAAAGCTCTGAACTATATGTAGCAATGCTTTCTATGATACTTTTGTATATCCTAATTTTTGTGTTTCGGGTGATGTCGTTATTCCAAAGTATACTATTCAGTTGACGTATTGCTGAATTTCCTTAACCAATTCTGCTATTTCTTTTGTATTCCGACCATTGTTTGTAATGTTTACACCGAGATATTTATAGCTATCAGTATTTTGAATTTGTTCGCTTCCTAGTTCTAAGTGCTTTCCTTCACCTCCCTCTACTACGTACTCTGTTTTTGATGGATTAATTGATAAGCCCCACTTAGTATATTCTTCATCTTTTTTTCGTAACATGTAGTGGATATCATCTTGATCTTCTGCAAGTATTACTTGGTCATCAGCAAAATGCAAGCTGTACAGTGTATGGTCTCCAATTTTAACACCCATAGGTTCACATATTCATTGTTTAATTCTTAAAGACCCATTTCTATCACTAGCACGCGGCCTGCTAAAATAAAACAATGAATATCTTATCTTTAACATCAAACCACAATTATCTCAATAAGTATTGTTTCTATGCATAGAAAAGAAAACCCAAATAATATTTAAAATACAACTGAATATTTTTATTAAAATTATAATATGCAGGGTATTTCATTTAAAATTTTGACTTACTACTGTTTGACGTTTAACGAAATGGCGTATCATTTGTGAACACCCTTTACTTAGCGATTCGATTTTGATGTAAATTCCTAAAAGAACGTTACCTAGGTATTCTTTGTGTGAAAAATTTGTCAAGACATTATGTTCATAATGGACATTAACTTTAAAAAGTTTGTCTCTATCTGTGAAGTTTAAAAAAAAGATAATTAACTCAAAAATTGTGAATCAAGTTGTGACCTATGATACTTTATACAAATGTTGTATAGTATTTTATGCAAAATCTAATAATATATAGGGTGTTCTATTTAAAATTACAAAGTTGCTGTTCACTTCCGGTATAACCGGAAGTGGCATGTCTGTCAAAATATTTTCTTTAAGTTTGTCATAATTTGAAATACTCATAAATTAATTTTCATAAATATCCTGTTGTAAGTAGTTTCCGATATATAGATAGTGTAAACTCGTCGTGACACACCCTGTCACGACGAGTTTACAAGAAGTTCTTAAAGTTTGATACTTTAAGAACACTTTAACTTAAACAGTACTCAGTAATCATAAAATAAAATATTTCGTATGGATATTTTAGAGTAAAACAAGAAGTTTACACAGATTTCAGAGTTATTAGAGCTGGGGTACTAGCAACGATTATGCTAGATCGTGTCCTAGAAAGACTATATACATGAGACATTACAGAGTTAGAACAAAATAATATTGCAATCTTCGCATTCGATGCAGCTATTCTAGAGGTAGTGTTGGGAACACTCGTGAAAAAGCGAGTGACAAGTTGCTGACACCACTAAATCAGATCCATTTATAAATCCTGAAATAGCGAATCAAATAAAATTAAACCATATGCAACTAGTAACTTTACAAATAAAAGAACACAAATTAAATCTCTTAGAAGTAATGATACCCTAGTCCCGTACATAACATCAGCAAAGTATCACTAGAAATTACTGGGCATCAGTAGAAAGTCCACGTCAAAAAAAAGGTGAACTAGATATTGGATCAAAATAGTAAACTATTAAGAGTACAAAAGAGTAAACCTAAATTATCCATTGTAATAAACTATTAGTCTATTAATAAATTCTAAAGACCGGTATTTGTATAGGGTTTTCAACTTATAGGAGTATATAGACTTTTTATTCGAAAATTTGGGAATTCAGATATAAAAAATAGTTTAGATGCTCCTTGGCACCTACGTAATAGTGGTCTTTATAAGGAGCTTCACAAGAACACTGAATAAAATAATAAAGACACTGTAATATATATATATATATATATATATATATATATATATATATATATATATATATATATATATATTATATATTTACATTATATCAAAATGATACCTTCAGATATTATAGGGGATATGAAATGTATGATTTTTTGTACAAGGTACAAAGCAATGTATATAAATTTACTCAAAATTATTAGGTATATTCGTATCTGGTAATATGTTAAAAAATAAAAAATAATTACTTTCTATTCTCACTATTAAATTAAAAAATATTTGATATTACCTCTCCAATTAAATATTTTAAGCTATTCCAAGGTATCTTCGTATCCTTGGCTTTGACTGCTTTGGTTAAGTATGTGTTTAAAATTGTAACGCATACATTAAAATCAGATTCATTGAAATCGTAACAGATATTCCAACCAATTTTATCATACTTTCTTCGTTCTTGAACTACTGCATGGAAAAACGCCAGGACATATACCAATGATTTATACGCTGGGTGTGAGCATTGGTCCAGTATCTTGGATCGTATTTTAATAAAAGTATTACGTAGATTTAGTTTAAGACCTAATAAAATATAAAAATAAATAATATAATATATTTAACACAGATATATACAGTGCTTTTCAGATAAAACTATCCAAATTAAATAAGTTTTGAACTTTTCATTTTTAGAAAAAGTGCAAAGAAACGTCAATTAATATTTGAAGGGGGAGATATTATGTCATATTTAAGCTTACTGGGAAAGCCAACCTCTCATCCCCCGTACCATCTATTTATTTTTTTACTTACATCCACCTTTTTTTTATTTGATATTTGGATGATTCCCTTTGTACTGATTTTAAAAATGTGTAACACATGATACTAAAAGTGATTATCTTATAAGAAAAATAAATACAAAAGTAAGAAAAATGCGTTAAAAAATTTTTTTTTTGACAATTTTACTACAAACATTTAAAATGAACATTTTACTACCAACAATTTCTACAATAATTGTTCAAAATGACTGCCATTCACTTCCATAAAATAGTACAATCTATTTTGAATTTATCTTCTATTTTCTGTCGTAAATCATCCGGAGATTCTGGTTGAGAAGCATAAATTTTTGTTTTTAAATACCATAAAAAGAAGTCTAGTTTATCGTTCTTACTCGACGCAATGAGTACAAGAAAGATGGTAATTTATATGAGTAAATTGTTGATGCATAGTGGAATATAAATCGATACCTTTTTGCCATAACATCGTAAGTGACAAAATTAGGGAAAACAGTTTTATTGAAGAATCGTATCTATCAAGCCGCCAGGCACCTCCCAGCAAAATTATCGTAAAGTATAATAACATTGTCTTGGAGAAAAAACCGAATTTGCTGTAACGTAAGTCACATAAAAATGTGAACAAATCTATTTTGTAGTTGTGAAAACATCGCATGGTCACCAAAACATCGTAAGGTGCAAGTCACGTGGTACAAAAATTGCTACTTACGATGCAGCGAAGTGCGTTACGATCTATTAGTGCACTGTGTATAGACGCAGAATCAGAACGTAAGTACCACAAAATAATTTTTTCGGTAATTATTTATGGTTTTTACTTTTGCTTTAGGCATAAAAGATAATAAAACGTCGAAAACAAGAGGCTGGAAGAAGCAGAAGACAATGTTCGTACAAGTATATAATTAGGTGGAATGATGTGGAACACGAGGTGTGCCAACAATTTTTATTGAAAACCTCGGATATTTCACAAATGACTTTGAGATATACGAAAGAAAACTCTACGTCAGCCTCATTTTTCAAAATAGATCCGAGAGGTAAGCATGTTCCACATAACAAGACTGGAAAAAAACAGAAGCAGAATGTTTTAGATTTTATCACGTTGCTACCCGCTGTTCCACCTCATTATTGCAGAAATAAAACATCGAGAAGACACTTACCCACTGAATTTAGTAATGTATCATTCTTATACGAACTTTTTAAGAAGAAACAGTTAGAAAATGGCATAACTAAGAACGATATTGTTTCCCTGTAAGTGTTCTGAAAGATTTTTAAGGCAGAATTTAATATCGGATTTCACTTTCCGAAAAAAGATAAATGCAAAGTATGTGAAGTGAGAAAAGACAAAGATTTTGAGGAAACAGAAGAAACAAAGCAATTGTATGAAAAACATTTGGAAAACAAAGAAAAATGCAAAGACTCATTTCTAGCTGATCAAAAAAAACTATCTTAGATTCAAAATTTTTATGTGCTAGTTTCGACGTACAGAAGGTGTTAAACACACCACATGGAGACAATTTGCTCTTGTACTACACCAGAAAGTATGCTTATTACAATCTTATAGTTTACGAAAGTGGAACCCAAAATGGGTTTTGTTATTTGTGGGGAGAATGTGACGGAGGACGTGGCAGTAACGAAATATCTACCATAATCTACAAATATTTGCAAGAAGTTGCATCTAATGATCCCGACTTTTCTTAGGGATTCTGTTAATATAGCATCAATCAGTGTGCGATACTTACTACCAGGCCATACTTATATGCCTGTCGACTCAGTTCCGCAACAATTGAGCGGTTTATCAAAAAACGCGTAGTATGGGCTCCATCAGAATGGTGTACATTGATATCCAACTCTCGTACCAAACCTAAACCATTTGAAACAATAAAAATTGATTTCAGCGACTTCTTAGAATGGAAAAAAATATCTGATGATGTACTAAAACCGAGTAAATTCAAATGTAAGAACGGAAAACCTATAAAAATCAGTGAAATTAAAAATGTAAAATTTGAGAAAGGTAACCCAGATATTATTATAGAGGTTGAATATTTAAATAATGACCAGAACTGCATCAATTTCACGATGGAATTAAAAGGAAAAAAAAAACGGCTTTAGTCTCAAAAATTGTCTATTTTCGTTGCAAAGAAAAAAGACTTAATTGATCTCTGCGACTACAATATAATTCCTCTCAGGTTTCAAAAGAATAAAGAATGAAGGGCCCCAAGATTAGATTTCTGCTGACTAGCTATGATTCACATTTATTATACCACATGCAATAACATTAGATATTATGACTAAAGCGATTTGTTGTTCAGTTAAATGCCTATTATACTTTTTACTTTTCACAAATAAATTACCTTAAATAAATGATTTTTGGTATTTTTTTATATATATTTATGTTACTTTATGAGGCTGTGTCTAAACATACTTTTTATCGTAAGTGCTGAGCTTACGATAATAATCATAATGTGAAATTATTTCTGAATTTACCAAAATTATCGTAAGTGTTGGACTTGTATAAAACTACAGTAGCAAAATTATTTTTAATGCTTCCAAAGTAACGTAAGTCCAACTACAAAAAAACTGAAACTATTTTGAAGAAAAATCATTACTTTACTTCAAACACTCATCATAATACGTCCGGATGCCAATTTTCACTTCAATTGGACATTTCTAAACACGTTTATTGAAAAAACTGCCGTACTGTAAAATTTACTAAACGAGACTTACGATGTTATGGCAAAAAGGTATCGAAATATTCCCAGCATCGCTCTTAATGGCTTGATTAAGCGTGAGTATACAGTTTACTTTAATTGCTATCGACACATTTAACTTCAAGTCTAGGGGTGATAAATCAGGTGACCTAGGTGGCAAATCCATCATCTATCATCTTTTACTTATCCAACAAGCGGGAAAAGTTTTGTTTAAAAATTGTTGCAAAGGTAGAGCAAAAAGTGGAGGAGCTTAATCGTATTGAAATACAACCAAATCTTTAAAATGGTTATCATAGGATACCACATCATACGTTTATTCTTTGACTGCCATTCACTTCCATAAAATAGTACAATCTATTTTGAATTTATCTTCTATTTTCTGTCGTAAATCATCCAGAGATTCTGGTTGAGAAGCATACATTTTTGTTTTTAAATACCATAAAAAGAAGTCTAGGGGTGATAAATCAGGTGACCTAGGTGGCAAATCTATCATCTATCATCTTTTACTTACCCAACAAGCGGGAAAAGTTTTGTTTAAAAATTGTTGCAAAAGTAGAGCAAAAAGTGGAGGAGCTTAATCATATTGAAATACAACCAAATCTTTAAAATGGTTATCATAGGATACCACATCATACGTTTATTCTTTGAGGATGATGTGTGTGAAATTCATGCACAATATATGAATCAATCTCAGCCCAGTATCGGCAATTATATCTGTTCAGCAAGGTATTTAATGAAAATTAGCATTCATTCGAGAAGCAAATATTTCTTAACAATTGTGGATGTTTAATACTGCATTGTGTACTTAATTCGCAAAATTTGAGACGACATTCTAAATCTTCTTCATATAACTCTTGTACCAATTTAATATTGTATAAATGAAACTTAAATTTATGGGGGATTTCGATGGCTGTAGAAGTTAAAACACGGATTGATCTGCTTATTGTTGACAGTGACTTTGATTGCTCAGCTTTTAAGTTAACTTGCTCTAAAACGGCTACTTGTCATGTTTCGTTATTTACAAGTCACTGTCGGTTATGTTTTTGATTGTAAACTGACCCTGTTGCTCTTAATTTCTGCATCATTTCAATCACATACTTATGAGTTGCATGTCTATTGTACTGTGTTTCATTAAAAATTCTAGCAGCAGCTTTTGCACAATTATTGTTTTTGAAGTACAAACCTACAGTTTCGATTCTTTCTTGCAAACTGTAAACCATTTTAGTGATCAAATGGCACACGCATCTAAATACTCTGTTAAGTTATAGCAAATTGTCATTGACTATTAACAGATTACAATGAATATCAAAATATCGAAAACCTTTGTTAAAACTTTAATAAAAAGTGAAGTTTTTTGTTTCTTGGTTCTTGAAGGTCGTCCTACAAGTAGTACGGTTAAATATTTAAAAAGTTTAAATTAAGCTACAACCTATTTTGTTACAATCAATTAAGGTGAGAGAGATACTATCTTCTTAACAGAAAAATTGTCTATCTCATAAACTAATAACTTTAAGATAATTGTATTATACATTTTTAAAATAAGTACATAAAGGAGAATCCAAATATACAATAAAAAAAGGTAACAATTTTTAAAAAATAAAGGGATGATTCGGGGGTGTTGAAGGTGCTTTTCCCAGCAAGCTTAAGTATGCCCTAATGTCTCCCCCTTCAAATATTATTTGACGTGTTTTTGCGCTTTTCCTAAAAGTTCAAAAGTTATTTAAGGTGTATAGTTTTATGTGAAAAGCATTATATATATATATATATATATATATATATATATATATATATATATATATATATATATATATATATATATATATTAAGGATCACTCAGAAGAGTGGTGGGTTTTTTCGGTCAAAAGGTGGAGAAAAAAGACAAAGTTGATGGCTACTTCATCTATTTATTGAAGACGTTTCGCTTTCTTAATCAGAAAGCATCATCAGTTCATCTAAAAAGAACAATATGAAAAAACCACACAAGCATGGAAAAGTTGTTACATGTGTTACCTTAAAAAGATATGTAGCAGTCAGTGATAACAAAGTTGTAAAGACACTTAAGTAAATGGACATTATACAACTTAAGTGTCTTAACAACTTTGTTATCACTGACTGCTACATATCTTTTTAAGGTAACACATGTAACAACTTTTCCATGCTTGTGTGGTTTTTTCATATTGTTCTTTTTATATGAACTGATGATGCTTTCTTATTAAGAAAGCGAAACGTCTTCAATAAATAGATGAAGTAGCCATCAACTTTGTCTTTTTTCTCCACCTTTTGACCGAAAAAACCCACCACTCTTCTGAGTGATCCTTATTAATTTATATTGGATTGACGGTCGTACTCCTTTTCTCGATATATATACATATATACATATATATATATATATATATATATATATATATATATATATATATATATATATATATATTGTATAATACCAAGAAATCGTCTGTTGCAATGGTTAAAACTAGTGGAAAAACGCTGAGACATAAACATAAAATTTAAATTTAGTGGGTGATACACGCAAGTCTAACATAGTCCATAATGTTTCTTTTTAATGTAACACCCTGTATATTTTTATATTTTTAGAAGTTTCTTAACAACCTGATCTTAACGAACTATATAATATAGGGTCTATTATCCATAAATAATACAGGGGAAATTTTGAAATTTTTAAAAAACTAAAAAAAAAGCTGTGAACCGTAAATGTTTAAATTGAAATTTGCGCTTTTAAATATAAATTTGAATGTAAATGATGATTTACGCAAGTTTAACATAGTCCACAGTATTTTTTTTTTAATGAAACACTCTCTCTATTTTCATAGTTTTGAAAATCCCTAACAATCTGATCTCAAAGGACGACAATAGTAGGGTCTGACTGACACTGTACAATGAAAATTAATTATCAATGGTAAACGTCTTTAATATTCTTTAATATACATCAGTTTTATTTAAAACATTTTTTATATACCCCATAGTTTAGCCGTAATCATAGAAAGCCAGAGGTTTGGCGCACCCTGCATATATATTGTTACGAACATGCTTTCGAGATGGCCCAGGTAACGGTTGCATTGCATCTCTAATACCCTTCCAGAAGCTTCTCCGTGTATCGAGTGCGAGAGAGAATAACCGGTCACGTAGGCGAATTAGAGGTGGGACAACGCCAGAACATTCTCGAACCTAGTAACTGTAGTATATATAGGTAACAATGTTAGAAGTAGAGTTAGTCGTTAAGATACTACCGAACTGTAAAGTTATAAATAAATGTATGTATATAAATTCGAACCGCTCGTTTTATTTAATCTCGCTACAGTTGGTGTTACGGTGTCAGTAAAAGAAAATATAAATTCAACAGTGACTTTTGAAAAAGACTTTTAAAAAAAAGTATTATTCGTCGGGAACATCCGCGTAGTGATCTTTATACGAAAGAACATTTAAAAAAGCAAGTGAAAATTTACAAGAGTTTGAAGCAGGTGTTGCTCGTATAGTGCGGTTGGCTTATCCGGAAGTACCCGACAACATTTTGGAAGAAATTGCTGTAGATACCTTCGTCAATGGGTTAAAAGAAAGTGAATTACAGAAAGCTTTACGACTCGCAAGACCGAAAGTTCTGGATGAAGCGCTCGCTATTGCCTTGGAACATGAAACAGCTAGTCAAACTACATGGAGCCATCGAGTGAGAACCATCGAAGAAGGCGACGAACCAAACGATGAACGTCTGGAAGAAATGGTACGAAAAGTAGTTCGTAACACGATGCCAAAAAGACGCGAGCCCAGATGTTGGAATTGTGGTGACGTAGGTCACATTCGCCGTAATTGCAAGATAATTTTACAACAGTCGGAAAACTAGAACGGGTCGACACCAAGGGGCAACTGCCGACCTTGAGAAACATAGCCCCCATAGTAACTGTGAACATTACGTCCTCTGGTGGAATTCATAGCTTGTACATCGAGGGTCGTATCAATAATAAATGTAGATCGTTTTTGGTAGATACAGGTGCAACGAGAACTATTGCACGGCCAGAAGTACTACGAGGCCATCTTAAATTATCGCCTGCAACAGTAAAACTTAGAACAGCAACTGGTGAGATAATTAATACATATGGCGAGGCTAATATGTCAGTATCCATTGGCCAGACCACAGTGAAACATAGAGTATTAATTACAGATATCTCCGACGAGTTCATATTGGGGATGGATTTACTAAGAAAAGTTGGGGCTGTATTGAATGTCAAAGATGGAGTTCTCGAGATTAGTGGTGAAGAGTTGCCATTTCATGAAGACAAAGAAGATGTTATCAGCTTAATAACTACTTGTGACGTAACAATACCCGGTAATAGTGAGAAACTTTTGATGACCAGACCTGATGGTTACTGCCGAGAGGGAAGTTTAAGGATGGTCGAAGATGTGAATAATTCCGAGTTCCTAACGGCAAAAGCTTTGGTGAGAATTCGAGATGTTGTTCCTGTAAGAGTTATGAATTTAAAGGGAACTGCTATTAAGTTAAGTAAAAGAACTTTGATCGGACAGTGTGTTCCCGTGGGGGCGATTTGTTCCATAAATACTAATGAGAAACCGTCGAAATCTAAGTATCCAAAGGAGCTTGTTGAGACGATGATTAAAACGTGCCAAGATCTTGATGATGAACGAACTAAAAAAGTGAAATCTATGCTGATAGAATTTCAAGATGTTTTTGCCTTAGATAAGAAGGATAATGGCAAAACAAGCATAGTAAAGCATAAAATTAATACCGGAGACGCTCAGCTAATCAGACAACAACCTAGACGACTGCCATTTGCGAAAAGAGATGAAGCCGAAGACATCATCAAAGATATGAACAAACAAGGGGTAATTGAACCATCAAATAGTCCATGGACATCACCAGTAGTGCTAGTAAAGAAGAAAGATGGTTCAACACGTTTTTGTATTGACTACCGACAGCTCAATGCAGTAACTAAAAAAGATAGTTATCCTTTGGCAAGAATAGACGATACTTTGGATACACTTTTTGGTTCTCGTTGGTTCTCCACACTAGATCTGAAAAGTGGATATTGGCAAGTAGACATGGAGCCAGCTGATTGTGAAAAAACCGCATTCTCGATAGGATCAGGGCTTTGGCAGTTCACAGTTATGCCCTTTGGTTTATGTAATGCCCCGGCCACATTTGAAAGATTAATGGAGGCAGTTTTAAGAGGTCTAACATGGAAAACATGCCTGGTTTATTTGGATGATGTAATTGTAGTTGGAAGATCCTTCGATGAACATGCCAATAATCTAACAGAAGTCTTTCAACGATTGCGGGCAGCGAATCTGAAGTTGAGTCCGAAGAAATGTCACTTGTTTCGACGAGAAGTGAAGTACTTGGGACATATTGTAGCAAGTAATGGTGTAACAGCTGATCCTGAAAAACTTGCAGCAATTAAGGATTGGCCAGTACCAAGAGATAAACACGAAATTAGAAGTTTTCTTGGCCTATGTACATATTACCGACGTTTTGTAAAAGGATTTGCCAACATCTCCAAGCCATTAACAAAGTTGACAGAAGAAGGCAAATAATATACATGGAGCGAAGAGTGCCAAAGAGCTTTCGAACACTTACAAATGGCTCTGATCAGCGCACCGATTTTAAGCTACCCTAGACAGGCAGGAAAATTTGTGTTGGACACCGATGCAAGTAACAGTGCAATAGGAGCTGTTCTTTCCCAAATCCAAGATGGGCAGGAGAAAGTTATCGCTTACTTTAGCAAAGTCTTGTCAAAACCAGAAAGAAACTATTGCGTTACCAGAAGAGAATTGCTAGGCGTAGTGAAGGCTTGTGAGTATTTCCATAAATACTTGTATGGCAGAAAGTTTCTTCTGCGCACGGATCACGCTGCTCTAAAATGGCTCCTACAATTTCGTAATCCAGAGGGCCAGATGGCAAGATGGTTAGAACGATTACAAGAATATGATTACGAGATCGAACACAGGACTGGCAGAGTTCATTCAAATGCTGATGCCCTTTCGAGACGGCCGTGCAGTGCAAATTGTAATCACTGTCTTAAATTAGAAGAACGACTTTGCCCCGTGAGACGGGTAGATGCAGCAAGCAGATGATCCATGTATAAAAAGAGTATTGGATTGGATGCGTCGAAGTGAGAGACCTTCTTGGCAAGACATTAGTGCATGTAGTCCAGAAGTCAAGTGTTACTGGATCCAATGGAATTGCCTAGTGCTGAAAGATGATCTTCTGTATAGAACCTTTGAGAACGATGATGGTACAGAAACTAAGCTTCAGTTAATTGTACCTAAAAGTAAAGTGTCAGAAGTATTGCGTCAGTTGCATGACGGTGCATCAGGTGGACACTTTGGTATCACGAAGACTCTGCAAAAGGTTCGAGAACGGTTCTATTGGGTGAACTGTAAAGATGATGTAAGAAGATGGTGCCGGAAATGTGAACTGTGTGCAACCAGTAATGGTCCAGCTGGTAAAAAGAGGGCACCTATGAGACAGTACAATGTTGGTAGTCCTATGGAAAGAGTAGCAATCGACATTGCAGGTCCACTTCCAGAGACAAATGATGGAAATAAATATATCCTGGTAGCCATGGATTATTTTACGAAATGGACTGAGGCTTATGCAATACCAAATCAAGAAGCTGCTACCGTTGCAGAGGTACTTGTTAAAGAATTCTTTAGCCGATTTGGTGTTCCCTTGGAGATCCACTCCGACCAAGGGCGAAACTTCGAGTCAACCCTTTTCCAAAACGTTTGTAAATTGATTGGTGTCAATAAGACCAGAACGACACCCCTGCATCCTCAATCAGACGGAATGGTTGAGAGAATGAACCGAACAATGGGTAAACACCTATCCAAGGTTGTATCAGAACATCAAAGAGATTGGGACCAGCATATTCATTTATTCCTAATGGCCTACCGCTCGGCCGTGAATGAAACTACAGGCCAGACTCCAACCTGCCTGATGTTAGGTCGTGAAGTTCGTTTGCCCTGCGACCTAGAGTTTGGCTGCAGACCTTCCGAAGAACATGTTGCAAGCGAAGATTATGTCGACCGCCTGAAGTTAAGAATGAACAACATTCATGAACTTGCCCGACAACACATCCAGATAGCCAGTGACAGAATGAAAGATCAATATGACTCTCGATGCAAGAGTGAAAGCTATGAAGTAGGTGATCTTGTTTGGCTTTATAATCCACAACGTCGTCGAGGCTTGTCTCCCAAACTACAAAGACAATGGGAAGGTCCGTATGAAATTAAAAAAAAAATAAATGACGTAATATACCGAATTAAGAAGTTGCCGAAAGGTAAACCAAAAGTAGTTCACATAAATCGTCTTGCACCATATGCTGGCTCAAATGAAACAGAAGAAGCACGAACCCTTCAACATGAGATCAAAGATGACCGGCGACCAAGCTTTAATGAATTTATGACAAATTACGCAGAGAGAAAGAGTGCTAGATTCGGCGTAACCACAGAAGTTCAGCAGGATCTTTTTAGTGTTCCGCATAACGTCTCTCTAGCCCACTGTGTTGCTCAAGATCTTGAGATGACTAAAGGAATCTCATCCGTATTTTATAAGAAATTCGGTCGTTTGGACGAGTTAAAAAACCAGCAGCCTAAAGTTGGAAGAGTAATGAGATTAGAAGATGGTTCTCGATCTTTGCTGTATATGGTGACCAGGAAGTCGTATACAGACAGGGCAAGCTACGAGGATATATGGCGTGCTCTAACTAATTTGAAGAAAATTGTGTGCAATTACGACATCAAGAATTTGGCCTTACACAAGATAGGTCATGCACTAGATAATCTGGACTGGAAGATTGTCAGAAGCATGCTTGAAGTGATCTTCCGAGAAACCGGCGTACGAATTATTGTGTGTTGCATTAACCCGATGAAATCGTATCCTTCAAAGTCAGTAGACTGTTATTTCTTCCTAAAGGGTTCATGCAGAGCTGGAGAGTCCTGTAGATTCCGCCATCCTGTGTCTACATATAGAGTTGCTGATCGGGACGGTCAGATTTAAGAGGGGAGCAGTGTTACGAACATGCTTTCGAGATGGCCCAGGTAACGGTTGCATTGCATCTCTAATACCCTTCCAGAAGCTTCTCCGTGTATCGAGTGCGAGAGAGAATAACCGGTCACGTAGGCGAATTAGAGGTGGGACAACGCCAGAACATTCTCGAACCTAGTAACTGTAGTATATATAGGTAACAATGTTAGAAGTAGAGTTAGTCGTTAAGATACTACCGAACTGTAAAGTTATAAATAAATGTTTGTATATAAATTCGAACCGCTCGTTTTATTTAATCACGCTACAATATATATATAAATATATATATATATATATATATATATATATATATATATATATATATATATATATATATATATATACATATATATTACATTTGAAATTTCCGCAGGAGTTATATGTGCTTTTTGTAGTTTTCCGGGTTTCACTCCGCGTTGAATAATTTTGGTTCTGATAAGAAAGTCAGTCAGGTAGTAGCGCTTCTCGCTGATGCTTTAAGTTAACTGTTAACTTCATTTATATAGTATATATAATAGTTAATACCAATATATAATCTAGAATATAAATGAAAAATTAAAACAATCTTCTTACTAAGCAAAAGGAAAAAAATGGAACTTTTTGCACTAACAATTTAATATCGTCTGTAGGACTCAATGTGAAAATGTCGTTCTCCAATCCGTACGTATCTTACTCACTCTGTCAATTAGGATTTTATTTTGCGAGAAACAGTTTTTAAAAATAATTTTATTTTGAAAATTTTAGAATGTATGAAAATATATTGTTTATATTAAATGCATATTTATAAATATAATCTTTTAATGCGTCGCTATCGACCGATCTGTATCATCAAATGTGCGGATTTGATTGAATACAGGATCGTAACTTTGCTAATAATTCGTTTCGCTTTTTTACTTAATATATTGCAAAATGATATGCACATATAATTTTTATAATTTCAGTATACAAACCATTGGGTGGTTCGGTGACAACCTTCAGTGACCTCTGTAAAACTCCGATGGGAAACGTATCCACTGGATCTGTTGTTAGCCATAGTCTAAAGTCAGGATGTGGTTTACTAATTTTTTCGAGCTGTTTTTCTAGCCTTTTTATAAAAGAAAGCAGTAAATGACAATTTTGAAACATGAGCCATTGACCTCTAGATATTGCAATGTCGAGAAGTGAAAGCGCTGTTTCTTCTTGACCCTGACCTAGCGAAAGATACCTGAACTTTCCACCTCCAAAGCCGCATCTAAAAAATGTACTTTCCCTTTAAAACTCTATATAAAATTTTAAGATGAATTACACAGTAATTTATTACCAGTAAGAAAAATTAACACCAAATATATATTTAATATTTATTTTGATCAAATAGTTAAACGAATCTTAGAGATTGGTTTTATGATTTTTATTTTAATTACTGAAGCAGGTCGCCTCACTATTAAACCTCTTCTCTTTTATACGGACTTAAGACCGGCTGTCCTGGTGTTAAGCTTGCATTTATAGCCATAAAAATGAATATAGAAGCATTAGAATATAACAAACCTCCTACATATACTTAATTTTTTAACTAGAGCGTTTGATTGCGTTATGGTACGTTCATTGGAATCATCGGTATACGCGGGATCAAAACATACTCTCTTTATATTTATTCTTGATAATCGTTGACTGAATGACATTACTCATTAGCCTTTTCACAGACAGTCTCGTTCCATTGCACAATCGAGGTTCATTAATGCTGCGCAGCATAATGATAACTGATCCTACTGTTAATTGTAAATTGTTAGGTGGGAGTCCAGGAAATTCCAATGAATTCAAAAACTATGTAGAATAGTTGACTAGTTCATCCTGGTTTATAAATGTGTCAACTAATTTAAACGAATACAACTTTCCTGTAAGAAAATTCAGAATGGCCGTATTCAGATCATCGACATCTGTTTTTTTGCCGCCGATATTTCTCGTCCAATTATAGTTTTTGAACTGGTGAGCTATGTTCGGAAAAACACGATAAATAAGCTCGGACCAGCAAATTAATACTAAAATTTACTTGACAATTACACTAAGAAGGTAAAATGAAAACTGTAAACGTTACTACTTCGCTTGATGCAAAAACAAAAATGATAGCCGAAAATTGTGTAGAATTTTCGAAGTACACTTATTGTGTAAGAGAGACAAGAGGGCTATGTTCTTATCCCTATTCTGTGCTATTTACTGTATGCGAAGTAACACTGGAGGATACCTGCGGTGATAACTGATCTATTGATAATTTATCACTTATCGGACAGGTTAAAAATTATTAAATTACTAATATGTCTATTAAAACATAGGAGTTAGTGATAAAAGGGTGAAAATTAAGAGTTGTATTGTTAAATACCTCATAATAAAAATATAAAAATAATAAAAATTTGTTTCAAAAATAAAAAAATATACATGTAAAATTTTATAAAAATCGGTCAAGCCGTTTTGGAGGACTATGGCATCCAACCCTGTGGCACTCATAAGGCTATTAAAGAATTAGGGTTGGTAATAGAAGGATGAAAATTAATGGTTTTATTTATTGTTTAGTTCCACATAATAAAAAGATAAAAATAAACAATGTTATCAAATAAATTTTTAAAAATGTTTGGGGTGGGCTAACTTTTGTGTCCCAATCTTATTTCATGTACTTAAGATCCAGTAGGAAACATTTTTCAAATTGATGGCTTTGTATGTAGGGATTAAGTCTCGAACATCATTCATTTCTTGTATCATGGTTAACAGAAGGATTCTCCGATAGTTTTGTTTCAGCGTCTCCAAAACACCCTGGTGCATAGGTTGTCAGATAGCTGTGACATTCGGAGGAAGGAACATGGTCTTTATATCCCCATCTTTAAGTTCACTATCATCAGGATGAAGTATTCAATATCAGATTACTAGCTATTTGCAAACGGTGACGGCGTTATTATTACACCCCTTTTGTTTAAAAAAAATGTAGCATACATTTTTTTATACCGTGAGGGTTACAAAGGTATGATCCCATCTACCTTACGTGGCAACTTAACCCATGCATGCCCATAACTATTTATGCTTATTTTTTTTTAATTTCTGAAAAATGTATGCTCTAAATGTCACAAAATTAACAAATATATATGTTTAAAAAATGAAAAACTTCAATTTTTTAATAATTGGCTGTTGTGAATACGCAACACTGAGCAGTTAGGATGAAATAAAAAAAAATTAAATACGTTGTTTGGAATGTTTTATTAAGTCATATAAAAGAGTTTTAAATAAACTGACATTAAAATAATTTAAAAAGATCATTTCGTATTTTTATGACATTTAATAAAAAAAATCATTTAAGGCAACCTTACATTTAATACATTTTTTATTGGTTGTTGAGCGACAAAGGACGCATCGGGTTCGTTTTTTTTTTGGGTAGATATAGAATGGCCGATGTTGTCGAATCGAACATCCTTTATAATGTTGGCTTTGGCTATATTTCGACGAAACTGCGGCAAATATATTTCGGGTTGTTCAGGGGTAATGTGTTTTATTTTACAGTAAATTAACCAAGCATTTTGTATGGAGACATCAAGACCCCAGATAAATAAAGGCCAATACCAGTTCTTGGATCTTATATTTGTTCTGCAATAGGCAACATTTTGATCCATCCGATCAGTTCCTCCCATATTTTCGTTATAAACCCGAATAAGGTGTGGTTGATAAATTGGCGTCGTTTTATGGTAATTCGATGCCAAAGTTACTATGCTGTTGTCATTTCACCTACAAAAAAGCACCTTATTTTTATCGTCGTACCAATTTTCGTAAATATCACGTATAGATTTTTTAAACGTTTTACTGAATGGACACTTCTGTTCTATTTGATTGTTATGGTTAATGAGGCATAACCCTATCGCATTCAATTTTAGAAATAAGTTGAGCACACTGCAATATTATTCCACCCCTAAAGCCAAATTCTTTTTTGTATTCATTGGATTTTCTCTTGGCTCCTTTAAAATATATGAGGCAACCAGATTTCTGATTTCAACACCACAATTTATACACCAAATTTTATATGCTTGCCTTTTATATCTTGTTTTATACAATGACGATCATAGTATGGTATCGTGGCCTCATCTGTGCTAAATTAGGTTACCATACAGTGTATTCAGTAAATGATTTGCGGAGACTTACAAGGTACGGAGAAATTTTGTACCTTTTGTCTGAACGATCTATGTTTAGATTATCGTTAAAATGGAGGAATCTTAGAATGGTTTCAAATCGGTTACGACGCATGTTACTTGAAATCAGTATATATTTTTAACTTCATCAGATTCTTCCCAGTACATGCGTCTTCTTGGATTCGTGCCGTTCCCACTAACTAGTAAAATCCCTATAAAGGCTTTTAACTCGTGTATTCCAAATTCTAAAGTAGTATCTTTTTGAAAAGCATAACAAACTGTTTCGTTTACATTAGTTGTCAAAAGCTCTTCATTAAAAAAAATTAAAGATCTGTAAAGAAGTGAGTGGTCGTGAATAAAATGAAGGGGTTTATGTATTCCATAGAGTTTATTTATGTTCAATATCCAAATAAAGGGAATTTTCATCAGGTAAATCTCCCTGAATCCATTTCCGTGGTAGAAGAGTTACACTTTTTGTACGAATCTCAGTAGATGCCACTTGAATATCTTGAATTTCTACATTGTGTTCTTGTGTCTCCATTTCTGTTTCCACTTCAATCTCTTCCATATCTTCTTCTTCTTCCTGACCTTGTCTCACACTTTAAAGATCTGCCTCTTTTTCTTATAGATTTATATGTTCTTTGTCAATCCTTCTTTCTTCTTCTTGATGAATTACAGCATCTGATTCAGCATCCAACATATTTTTATTTAGTTTATTGAATGATCCTCCACAGTCTTTATCTCCACTATCTTCATCAGTCAATTCAGTGGGGTCAGGAGGTGCTAGGAAAATACCTGCACTGGAAGCCGACTACATAAGTTTCGATTTTTCCAGCACGGGCATAGTTTTACGTGACTTTGATTCGTAAAAAAAGTATTTAGGACGACTATTATTACTAGTACGACCGAAACTGGTCGAGCCAAGTTGATTTTAAATCTTATTTCCACCTTCTAGTACAAAAATAATTTTATTTACTAATAATATGCCTTGTGCCCAGTGTTGCAAAAATGCAACATTGGGCAGATATATCTTTAGATATATCTTTTTCGATGATTTAACAATACTTTGCTACCAAAAACCAAATTTTTATCTAGTTAATTTATACACAAACGAATTACTATTAACCAAAAACACGTGTTTACAGAAGTCAAAATTAACTTTCAATATGCCATCTGTTAATAGAAACCTAATTTTTGCAACCAACTCCCATTAAAATATACATAGGAAATTGTTGTGAAATGAATCTGAACGTTGACTGCCCGAATAAGTTTCATTTTCCAAGAGATGACGCCACAGTGCTCGAATAAGTTTCATTTTCCATGAGATGACGCCACAGTGGGCTATGTCAACTGTTGCGAAAACGCAACGCTGGGCGTCAATGGGTTAATCTTCTAAAATTAAATTTTTACTAAAGGGGAATTTTTATCTTCTTCGCGACCAGTTCTTTTGTTGTGACCAATTTTTTTGGTACGAGTAAGAATCACGTCCAGGCAGTGCCTCTCCAGGAGTCGCCATGGCTGTGGCTTTGGGTCCTGTGTGTACGTTTATTATCGGCAGGGTGATAATTCATTTCGTAAGTCGGTCTTGGATGACTATGAAGAAAATGTTCACCTTTGTAGATTGTAACGAAATATTTTTGCCTACCACATGGGGTATTATGATAAGGGATAGAAAATTGGGGACAGAAATTATTGGGGCGGAGATAGGGCAAGCAAAATAATCGATACCTGTGCGGACGGCACTCAGGGTTTGTTTGGAGAGCTGGGGTCGTTGATAAGTAAATGGCAAGGGGTCGGATTGGGACAACTACATAAAATGAAACAAAGGGGTACTAACGTGAATCTTTTGATAGAAACAAAACAAAAGGAAACGGGAAATACCTCTAGCAATTTAAAGAGGACGCCGCTTCGAGGTGCCAAATTATAACCATTACAGCAGCTAGTTGTAACTATTGAAATAATTATTAAACATAAAAAATATATCTTTTCAAATGAAACTAGAAAAAAGGGGTTAGAGAGGTAGTCAAAATAAACAAACAAAATGGTTTACAAAAAAAATAAACATTTATTGTGTCTCACCACAAACAGTTACAAAATATAGATGGCACAAAACATACTATAATAATAGTTACAGAGATTTATACCAAATTAATTAAGAAGAAAAAACTTACATATGTCCTAGCCGTTTATAAACTCTAGGAGTTGGAGATACCACAAAAACTTAATAATATTACTGCATGGAGGTTAACCTTCTTTAAAAGAAACAAAACAAAAAATCTCAAATATGATTAGGTATTTATCAGATGTCAAAAATAATAAAGCTAGCTGTCATATACTAACATTAAATTTTAAAACAGAACAATTAAAATGACAACTAAGCCACGCCCTAAGACATATAATTATAATTATTACAATTTTTTTACATTATGAAAGCATTTATTATTGAAAAATTGTCTATTTTTATTTCAAAAGTTCAAACAAAAAAAAAGTTACCTGAGTTTCACTAAACTACTTTAAATTTTCTGTAACTGGACTTTCTGGGGGTAGAACTGGACTTCACTGGAATTTATGGGGGTAGAAACTGGACTTAAACTCTCTGCGTAACGAACACACGAACAAATTTATTTTCTAAACTTCCAAAAAGTCGGGGATGACAACCAGGGAGAAATAAAACGAGGATGGAAACGAAGATTCTTCCAATCCTCACTTAAAACTTTAACTGAACCAATAACTGCCACAATACATTATGTATACAATATATTTTTTATGAAAAGAGACGAACAACGAGAAACATTTCATATTTTATGTAAAATTTAGATCCACACTTAAGCGGACTGTCTCTTACAGTGACCCAAGTGAGAATGCCGTAATTCTTAAAAATCATTCGCTTCCCAACTTAGTACAAACAAAATATATAACCGGAATATGTATTTAAAACACAGAATATCCTAAAAGTGGTTTTCGAACAAAAGAATGCCGAGAAAATACGCATCTGTGAAATTAATGTAAACAAACTTTTAAAACGTGTTTACATCAACTTTAGGGATCACAAAAGGGATCGATATATATTTCGGGTGTTTTAACTTTTAAGATAGAATACTAAAATACACTGAAATTACTCTTCGGTATTTCAATATATATACGAGAGGATTTAAATTTATACCAAGGAGAATGCAAATGTTAGAAGATTTTGAGAATGGTCCCATTAAATCAATTGAAAAGCGTTTCTATAGTGGATGGTTGCATTTGTCCTGCTGGTTGCATCTGCGACGGTTTATATTGAACGAATTTTTTACAGATTCTTAGTATTTTTGCACTATTATAAGTTTTGATGCAAATAAAATATCAGGTCTCATTATATAATAAAATTTATCTCAAACCACCAAAAAAATTACATTTTCATTAATTTTTTATATTTTCATATAACAAACAATATCTATTTTTGTTGTTACATCAGAGTATTTTAGATGGCGTGGATGATCTTTCAATATTTCGAGTTCTCTGATTGGTCTTGATTTATATGTTGGTTTAGTTACGTAAATTTGGTCCAAGAATAGTAACCAGTTTCTTATAAGTGATTGATCGACCTCTACGACATCGAACGGATTTGATTTTACACGACATAATCTAATTTCCGTGTACCAATCCTCAGAAAGTTCAGCCATAATTTTTTGGCTTATCATACCCATATCTCGATCGCACTTCATGTAAGAATGACCTCGTATTGGGACAGTTACTTTGATTGAGTCCAACATTTTTGCAGTATTAACTACACTTACGTGCAAAAAAATCGACTCAAAATTATTTTGCGAAAGTACGTCTCCTGTTTCAATCTAAAAGGTGTAAATTTAATAATATTTATAGTTCAATTATTATCCTTATTATTTAGTTTATTTAAAGTTTTGGTTTTTGGTAAATCGGGTGACGTATTACAAATAAATAATGCAGCACGTAGAGAGGGGGTCAGAAGTTGACTCATTGAAATAGACACGCACCGACTTAACGCGTTCGGTTAACATCGTAGGCATCAATTTCCGTAGCGATGCACTAAAACATTAGTCAATTAAGTTCGCAACTGCATAACGAATGGATACCACATCTGTCAAAGCAGCTCAAGCAGTAGCATTATTGAGAGAAGACCTGAGTCAGAGGGCCGTGGCAAATCGACTAAATTTAAGCCAAGCTGCTGTGTCCCGAGTATATCGTCGGTACCAAGATACTGGTGATTATGTCCGCCGACATGGAGGAAGCCGTAAACGAACAACAACGGAGAAAGATGATCGATTTCCTGTATCTAAATCTCTGAGAAATCGACATTTGACTGGTGCTAATCTCAAAGAAGAGCTTAGAGAGGTCCGAGGTGTGGTTACTAGCGTTTGGACAGTCTCAAGCTAATTGCAGCCCAGAAGTAAAGGCGACTAGAATTTGCTCGCGAACATTTGGATTGGGACGACTATTAATGAAGTCAGGTATTATTCTCCGACGAAAGTAGGATCTGCCTACATGGCAACGAAAAGAGACGTCGAGTCTATAGAAGGCCAGCGGAACGATTTGCTCAATGTTGTATACGAGAAATTGTATCATATGGAGGCGGTACTTGTATATTTTGGGCAGGCGTTTCCATGGATGGGAAAACCGAGTTGAAGGTTTAACGGTGGATCGTTACATCAGAGATATTTTAAAGGAAATGTGGTTCCATACGTGGGATTTATTGGTGATACCTTTATTTTATTGCATGATAATGCACGATGTCATACCGCACGAGTCACCACCACCTATCTGACTGAGATCAGTATACCTACAATAATTGGCCTGAGTTGAGCCCGGACATAAATCCAATAGAGTATGTTTGGGATGAGCTTAAACGAAGGGTCAGAAACAGAAATCATGCACCAAAGAGAATAATGGAATTGAGGGCTGCGCTTAATGAAGAATGGAAAGCAATGCCTCAAGAATTTATTAGAAAAGTCATCCGATCCATGCGAAATGGACTGGAAAGTATAATAGGGGTAGTAATATCAGATATTGAAAAATAAAAAAATTCATTTCGTAATTGATGATTTCTCTGTTCATTACGTCTTTTTTGGGATAGTTCCAATGATGAATATTTGAGAAACTCTGTTCGTATAGCTTATTGTTTTTATAATGCATCTTCCAAATAATGAAATAGCGGTTTTTGTAAGTTCAATAATAAAGTTACTGTTCGCACATTACATCTTGTTATTTTCATACTTGTTACATTAAAACAGAAGGTGTAATCTCAAATATCGCTTTTGAGTCGAATGTTTTGCACTCAAGTGTAGATAGTGAAGATAGTGGAAAACAGTGAAGTTTTTATTTTGGTCACCACATGAATCACAGAATATATAGAGGTGACAAACTGAAATGGTTTCTGGAAAACAATAAAATGTTAGCATTTAATGTTGACAATATATGAATGTTAAAGGAGTGAAGCGTAAGTTGTCTCTTATAGTAGACGTCGTTGGTCGGAATATTTGGAGTGGATAATTTTTTTTCAAAATCCATAGCGACTGCTTCACAGTTAACATTCTGCATTGCTGTTTTCCTTCCCTTTCTCTTTTTTTCATAAAATGCTTCCACTTTGGATTTGTGTAGGCTATTTGTTAAAGTCATTCGTTTTATCTCAACTTCTATCTTTTGTTTTCCAGAGGCATCATTTGTTTAATTCAGTTTATTGTGAAGGACCTTAAGGTCAGCCATGAAATAATCGCGAGCACTACGCGTATCACTCCGCGGATAGCCGAAACCTATGTTAAAATGCTTATTAAAGATTTTTCTATATGTTTCGAAAGACACAGGAGCGCCCTTATCGGGTTTACATAGTGTACATTTTCTTAATATTTAAGTCATCCGGTAGGTACATTTTCTTAGTTTAATTTTTACTGCAATGGCTTCCTCTTCATTTAAAACGTTTTATGTGTTCAATAACTTCATCTAGCTGTTGTTTTGGTAATGTGTTTTTTTTTTTGGATTATTCCGCGTTTTTCAATTGGTGCACTACCAGTAGCTTTTAAACTTTTTTGAATATTCTTAAGCCTCTTCCGACCAATTCTAAGAAGGCTTAATAAAGCTTTAAAACAAACTGGGACGTCAGTAGTTTTATCGTCAGTCGTTATTCTAACTCTTAAAGAATAGGTACTTTGCATCATGCAATCTTGATGTACATCTCGGGCTCTTCTTTGCTTTACGGGCATTAATGTTATTAGGTCTGCCAAGTAAATATTTTGTTCATAGCGCACCATACGGTTAAAATTGTTTATAATATGTTATCGATTTTGTTGATCTACTGTTTTAAAACACTTAAGTCTCTTACATTGACAATCTTCACCTGTTTCATGGCTCTGTTGTCTTAACCGCTTCATCACTTCATTTATTCGACCTGTAATTTTTCTACTGTTTTTTTCGCTACCCGTATTATCTCTTTCACTATCCGTCATTTTCGAGCACAATAACACGCACTTTATTTAATGAAGGCTAATCGAAAACTAAACGTTTTTATTAAACAAAATGCGGCGTGTAATCCCCCGACGTCCCGACAAGCACTGACATTCCACCTTTCTTGGATTTACGCCAGGACCATTCGCCTTTCTTCCCTGTACGAAGAATTTTATAACGTGTCTTAAGTTTTGAGGATTCGTCTTTTTCCCATGTTTGAATGACTCACATAAAACTACTACTAAAAACCTACATATTGCTGCTCTGAACAAAAAAAAAATATTAAATTGTTGTTTCGCCTTTCTTCCGTGTGGTCTTCATATGCAAAAAACTTACCTATCACCTAATTTCATAAGTTCTACAGTAGGATCAGAGCCAGGGCTAAGAATAAATAACACCGGCATTAAAGGACTACTTTGGTCATAAATACTATCCAGACTAATAACAGGGGGCATGATAAATTCTTCGCCCATTATATTTGTAATATAATTTCCTACAGCTCTATATACTCGGTCTACCCGAAAACACCTACGACAAAATGAGTATAAGAGTCAAAAAATGATTTATCAAATTTTATTTACCTGAGCAACATTAAAATGTGAAATTGTGGTAGTTTTTCCCTGTATTTGCACGGAAATTCTTCATCTTCTGGACTATCATGATCGTACCATGTATGCCATTGTTCCATAAATTTTTCAATTTCTGATGGCAGTTCCCAGAATGAATCTGGAAAATCTGAAGATAGTTTCACAATGTTTTCCCAATTTTGGGGAGAGATCCATTGGGCTGGACATTCTCTGGTTGTTCTTTCTAGACTAACAGTACCCTAAAAATAAATATATGTAATAAAAATAGAACTTTTTATAATAATAATACTTCGTCATAATCATAATATTTGTTTATTTCAACTTAATTCACTACAAATTGTTCAATATAAGACTAAATTAAAATCAATTCACCTTGTTTATATTAAATAATTATTATTGTAATAAATTTTATACAGTTTTCTCCTGAAGAAGTCACAAAATTGTGACGAAATATTAAGACACAAAAGAAAAGGTTGCTGATACTATAAAACAATATATATATATACATATATACACATATATATATATATACACACACATATATATATATATATATATATATATACATTGAAGATCATAAAATTGCTTAAAAAAATATATTGTTGTTAGAGTTTCGATAAGCGTTTGAGATAAATAGGCCCCTTGAGATACATAGTTTAAACGTTAATTGTAAATTGTTAGACTAATGTTGTCACTGTCAGTGTATTGCAATAAGCATAAGTTCTTTTGTGGAGGCAAGAATTGCTGCGGCGTTAGAAGATGGCCACGGTCATAGCGAAACTACGAGAAACGTTGGTATAAGTCTCTAAAGTATGCAACGAGTATGGCGACGGTACGAAGAGACTAGTCTACGTACTCAAAGATCTAAATCAGATCGAGACAGAATTACAACAGCTAGAGATGACCGCTTTGTCGTTTCTAGTCTTTTAAGAAACTAAACGGTCACGGCAATTTCCCTTCGAAATCATCTGAAAGCAGTGCGAAATGTAAATGTAAGTAAATGGATAGTTAATAAAGGACTTTATGCTGCTAGCTTATCTTCTGGAACAAGAGTAACTTGCCCGCTGCTTTCCTGTAAACACCGAATTTGCCAGATTGAATTTTGCACGAGAGTACTTGGCTTGGACAATACAGGATTAGAGTTATGTATTGTTTTCAGATGAATCGAGATTCTGTCTTATGAATTCAGAAAAACATGAAAGAGTGTGGCGACATCCAAGCGAGAGATATACTCGAGCATGTGTTGCCGAGCGACTTCCATTGGGTGGAGGGTAAGTTATAGCATGGAAAAACATATTGTTTGACACTCGCACAGAGTTAATCTTTATCGAGAATAAGACATTGACTGTGCATAGGTACCGGACACAGTTTCTTGAAGACCATGTTTTACCGTTAATAATTATTCTTGGAGGCGACGCAACATTTATTCATAATAATACACGGCCTTATATTGTTCGGATAGTTACTAAGTGTCTTGACAAAGTTTAAATCACACGATTTGTTTGGTCTGCTGGAAATCTAGATATGAATCCCATAGAACCTGTTTGGGATAAGATGAAGAGAGGCTTTCGGATTCATGTGTTCTTCTTCTTCCTTTGCCCTATTCGGATTTTGGCTATTAACAAGGCTCTGAACAGTTCGGTCGATGTTAGTCCGAACCATTGTCGCAGGTTATGCATCCATGAGTGTCGTCCAAGCTTCCGTTTCTTTACGATAAAGATTATTTCTTTGCTTTTGCCTATTCTCTGCATTACTTCCACGTTAGTGATGTGGTCTGTCCACGATATCCGAAGAATACGGCGATATATCCACAGCTCAAAGGATTCTAGTTTCTTCAGGGTGGCTTCCGTTGTGGTCCATGCCTCTGCTCCATAGAACAAGACCGGAAAGACATAACACTTGACCAGTCTTAATTTTAGTTCCATTGAGATTTTGCTTGTGAACCACTTTTTCATATTGTTGAACGCGTTTCGCTCTTTTTCAATTCGTGATCTTATTTCTGTTGACTGGTCCCATTTTGTGTTGACTGTGGTTCCAAGGTATGTGTATGTCTCCATTTGTTCTATTTTTCGGTTGTTTAATGTCAATTGCATCGGAGGTTGTTGTGTTGTGTTGTTGTGTTCATGTGTTGGCCTCCAGAAATTCAACAGAGCTTTGCAACAAAGTATGCCTCGTCATTTGCAAGCTGCTATCATTGCCAGAAGAGGGAATATTCGCTACTGAAGTTCTTAAAATTCCTTTTGTTTTTAAAAATGCAAAATTAAATTAAAATTGTTCCCTTCAAATACTGCAAAAATATGTAAATTCGCAGAAATCAATATGATTCCTAAGCCAGAAAAAGAGCCCAATGAAGTAACATCTTATCGACCCATTAGCCTACCAACCGCAAGCAAAGTTTTTGAAAGATTGCTGCTACGAAAGATATACGCAAATCATGAATTTCTAACATTACTACCAAAACATTAGTTTGTTTTTCGAAAAAATCACTCCACTACTGGATAAATCGATCAAATGAAATATTAAAAAGTCTTGAAAAAAGAAATACTGCAACGCTATATACCTAGATATCTCACAAGCGTTTGACAAAGTTAGGAACAGAGGTGTGCTTTATAAAGTAAAAATAGCACTATCCAGTAACTATTTTCTCCTACTCAAATCCTAGATATCAAATAGGTATTTCTCTGTAAAATTCAATTACCATCAATCTATCCTCTATTCTATTATCTTCAGAGTCCTGCAGGGCAGTGTTCTAGGGCAAATTCTTATCTTACTCTACACAGCCGATATACCAGAGACTAATGATACTACAATCGCTTCCTTTGTTGACGACGTAGCAATACTAGCTGTAAATGAAGATCACATACAAGACTCATAAAACCTTTACTAACCGCAACAATACATGCCCACTTGTAAGAATGGAAAATGTAAGAATATCAAAAGTAACAGACGCTAGATACCTTGGCCTTCATCTTCTTCAACGTCTCACTTGAAAGAAATATGTCCAGGCCAAAAAAAGATAGCCCGACTTAAAATTCCGGCAAATGTATTGGCTCTTTGGACGTAAATCAAACCTTAACATTCAAAATAAAATTCTTTTATACGAAATCCATACTCAAACCTATCTAGTTCCACAAATTACACCTATGGGGCTGTGCAAAGCCAACGTCGCTGAATATCATCCAAAGATTTCAGTCTAAAGTGCTAAGATCGATAGTGGATGCACCATGTTACGTATGTTATCAAACACTTCACTACGACTTAAAGATTTCTTTCATCAGAGAAGAAATCCATCAAGCCAAGGAGTCACAAAATGAACGTACCATTCACCATGAAAAGCTGGTAGTAAGGAAATTATTCAACAATGGTTAAGCCACAAGAAGACTAGATAGAACCTGGCCCCAAGACCTACTTTAAAAATAAACCAAAATAGAATAAGGTAAGGTAATATCATTGGATATCTCTCCTTCGGGCATAAAACCAGGAACAAATTTACTTAACACACACACACACACACACACACACACACACACACACACACACACACACACACACACACACACACACACACACACACACACACACACACACACACACACACACACACACACACACACACACACACACACACACACACACACACACACACACACACACACACACACACACACACACACACACACACACACACACACACACACACACACACACACACACACACACACACACACACACACACACACACACACACACACACACACACACACACACACACACACACACACACACACACACACACACACACACACACACACACACACACACACACACACACACACACACACACACACACACACACACACACACACACACACACACACACACACACACACACACACACACACACACACACACACACACACACACACACACACACACACACACACACACACACACACACACACACACACACACACACACACACACACACACACACACACACACACACACACACACACACACACACACACACACACACACACACACACACACACACACACACACACACACACACACACACACACACACACACACACACACACACACACACACACACACACACACACACACACACACACACACACACACACACACACACACACACACACACACACACACACACACACACACACACACACACACACACACACACACACACACACACACACACACACACACACACACACACACACACACACACACACACACACACACACACACACACACACACACACACACACACACACACACACACACACACACACACACACACACACACACACACACACACACACACACACACACACACACACACACACACACACACACACACACACACACACACACACACACACACACACACACACACACACACACACACACACACACACACACACACACACACACACACACACACACACACACACACACACACACACACACACACACACACACACACACACACACACACACACACACACACACACACACACACACACACACACACACACACACACACACACACACACACACACACACACACACACACACACACACACACACACACACACACACACACACACACACACACACACACACACACACACACACACACACACACACACACACACACACACACACACCTATAACTTTGGGCGTATGAATAACTGAAGACGGCAGCGATGAAGAGGAAATACGGAAAAAGATAATACTTGCTAACAAAGCATACTCCTCCCTGTTTTAGGTTTCTAAATCCAAAGACATCTATAGGAAAGTAAAGTTTAAAATATATAAAACCATCATACCACCAGTAGCAACACGTACCGTAGAAACATGCATCGTGACAGAAAAGTCAATAAATTTTATTAATACTTTTGATAGAAAGATATTGAGAAGGGTATTGGGGCCTATTTGCGACAATGATATATGGAGAATAAGGTTTAACATCGAGATATAGCAATACTACCAAGAACCTTCTTTAACAAATTATGCAAAATTACAAAGATTGCGCTGAAAAGGTCATCTTATAAGAATGTATAATAACAGAACAAGAAGGAGATGGATAGACGAAGTGAGAACTGATGCTAAAAAGATATTAAGAGGGGATAATGGAGAAGAGCAGCCAAGGAAAGGGATAATTGGAGGCGCATGCTGGGGGAGGTCAGGGCTTGGCTTGAGCTGTAGCACCATAAGACAGAGAGAGAGAGAGAGACCACCACCACAGAAGTACCATTAAATAATAATAGTTTTGATAATAGCAAACCATATAAGGCAGAAAATGAAACCACGAGTAAAAGGAACAGCTGAGCATAAACCCAAACCATGGCTTAGGTAGTCAGTTTAGTTCTCCTTCTTTAAGATGTTCGAAGAAAGCTACGATCTACGGTCTTGTGCGCATGCATGTGGGCAGCTTACGCAGATCTCCCAGTTTCAGTTCAAGTAGTCATGACTATGTCGAAGTCATTACTTAATTAAGAGTACCGTTTGACTATGAACAATTTTTATAATTCACCACAACTTACTGATATACATATTTCCAATAAAACCGATGTGTATGGAACATTGAAGGTATCCAGAAAAGAAGTTCAAAAAGAATTAAAAAAACAAACAGTTGCGAAAATGTGATATTATAGTATTCTCAATAAACAAATTTTGTGCTGTCAAATGGAAGGATTAAACATATAAATCATTGATTTCACTACTACTACTACTATCGGTTTACAGCGTTCTCCGATGCCTTCCGACTCCTAACCGCCATTCTTCTCTATTCAGCCATAGGCCTGGAGGGATTTCTCTTTCCTCTAGTTCTTTTTCAATTCCCTCTCTCCAGCTTTTTCTCGGCCTTTATCTTTTCCTTCTCCCTTGTGGTGTCCACGTCAAAATCTGTTTTGGAATCCTGTCATCTGGCATTCTCTGTACATGGCCGTACCATATTAACTGTTTTGTTTTTATGTCATCAACTATTGTATGCTTGACTCCCATCATTTCACGTATTCTCTCATTTGGTATCCGATCTCTTCTTGATTTTCCTGCTGCTCTTCTCCAGAAGTCCATTTCTGTTGCTAGTAACAGTTTCTCTGTTCTTTGTTTCATTTGCCAAACTTCGCTGCCATATGTGATTACACTTTTAAGTATGGTGTTGTATATGAGTTGTTTGTTCGCTTTAGATATTGTTTGGTCCCACAGAATTCCGTTCATCATGGATATGGCTTTTCTACCCTGTATGTTTCTGTCTTTTATAGCAGCATCGAGTGTTCCATCTTGAGTTATCTTCATACCCAGGTACTTGTATTCATCACAGTTTCTAATTTCTACCCCATCGTCTAATATAATGGACTGTTTTGTCCCTCCAATACACATGGCTTCAGTTTTCTTAATGTTGACTTCGAGACCCCATTTGTTATATTCTTCTATTAGCTTCCGAGTCATGTAACTCAAGTCGTCATGATGATGAGCAATCAGTATTTGGTCATCAGCGAAACATAAGGTGTACAGTGTAGTCTCGTCATTGAGAGGAATTCCCATGCCATTACATTTTCTTTTCCACAGCTTGAGTGCTTGTTCCAGATAAATTTTGAAAAGGGTAGGCGAATTACAGCAACCCTGCTTTAGTCCTTTCGTGACCTTAAATTCTTCAGATATCCTTGATCCAGTTTTAATTTTTGCTGTCGTTCCATTATACAGACTTTGGACTGCTTTGATAAGACCATGCTTAATGTTGGTTTGCTGTAGGGTTGACCATAGTTTACTTAGGGGTACACTGTCATATGCTTTTTGTGAGTCTACGTACATCAGGTGAACTTCTTTATTGACGGCGGTTTTTTTTTCAATAACTTGCGTAATAGAGTACAAGTGGTCTACTGTGGATCGCCCAGCTCTAAAACCAGCTTGTTCCTCTGCTTCGTAATCTCTATAGTCATTTTCTATTTTGTTCTTAATAAGTTTCCCATACATCCTACTTATTGTGCTGTTTACCGCACCTACCGCATCTACCGTTGTAGGTAGCGGGTAGGAACTCCTTTTGGATAGTCCTATCAGGGAAAGTGAATCAATCCTTGCCTTCCGCAGATTCCAGGTGTTTCCTAACCCGGGAAACTAGTACCTGCTAAGGGTCCCTTGTCCAGGGTTACGGATAAAGTCCATAACGGCATTCAGGGCGGAGAAGAAGGTCTTCACAACGGTCTGGAGGACGGAAGTGGCAGCCCCCGATTTTAGGGCTTGTTTAAAATCGAAGGGTAGGTGAGACTCTCTAGCTGTAGTGGAAGCAACTCGCATAGGAGAAGGATACTCTGATGTAAAATCCCTGGCCCTCCAGGTTGGGGGTTGAGGCACCGGGCCAACTCCTCGGTACTCATAAAACACGTAAAATGTTAAGAAGCCTAACCAAAGCCATCATTGATTTCAACTGTCCATTTCAACGCTACCCGGGAGCTACCAAAAAGGAATAATACAAAAGTTAAGCCTACCTAAAGTAAATTTTAATAATAAAATTTTATACCATTTTTCAAAAAGAAGTTTTAGTTCAATTCAAGTTTTTTGTTATTTTATATTTTTCTGATAAAATTTATTTTCTAGGTACTTTTTACTTTGGATTGCATATATCTAAGGACAAGAGCCTTGTGGGTAGTTTATATTATTGTAAAAAAATAAATAGATAATTTTGTATTTTTGCAAATAAATTTCTGCGTTAAGTGGTTAATCAAAAACTATATAATTTTTTTCAGATTTTTCTTTTAGATGCATCATTTTCGAAAACCCGAAAAACTGATTTTTGGGGTTTTTATGAATTTTACCCATTTTCCAGACATCAAAATGGAATAAATCAAGTTTGTTCTATAGGTTAGTTTATAAAAGATGAGTGTTTTATGAGATTCAAAAAGTGAGTAAAACATATTTAAACTCCAAAAAACTTTCTGTTTTCAAGGTTTCAAGATTTTTTGCGAGTTTTTGAGTAATTTTAGCCCGCCATTCCCATGCCTTGCCCATAAAACGTAATTTTTTCGTTATTATTTTTTATTCCGTGGATTGCAATCAATTTAAAAATTAAAAAAATCACAGGCATAGTTGAAGCTTTTACAAAACTTGTCTATTTTTTAAAGACCCCAGAGTATACATAATGCATTTTTTTTTTTCGAAAAATGTGTATAACTTTTGTTTAGAGATAGCCGTAGGTCTATTTTTTTTATTTTGTTTATTTTTATTTTATCAAAAAATATATTTTTGATTTTTTCCAAATTTTTCTATAAGCCTCCATCCAAAAACCCGAAAAGTTATTATTTTTCAGGGGTTTTTGTGGATTTTCTTTATTTTATGGACTTCAAAATAGATCAAAAATTTTTTTAATGGGCTATGTATAATTTGAAGTTGCTGAGTCCTTTAGGACATTAAAAAATAGGGTGAAACGCCTTTAAACCCCCAAAAATTTTTGTTTTGCAGGGTTTTTACGAGTTTTGCGATTTTAATCATATTTTTGAGATCGTTACAATCTGAATCAATGCGTCTTCAATTTAAAAAATATATCAAAAAGAAGATTTTTAGGCCTCAAAGAAGCAAATACAACCATTGGTTATGTGGAAAACAGGTTTTCCAGTGTTATTGGGGAGTTTTTACTGAATTTACCTAACTTTTTGATCTTTTCCACATATACCATCAGAAAGGATTTTACTTAACCTTACTTAAGTAAAATCCCCAAAAACGCTTTAAAACTGGATTTTTCGCTATCGTTTTGTGTTATTTTATACAAATTTTAAAAATATGCGGCTTAATGATGTTGAAAGGTAAAAAAGTTGGGCAAATCCAGTAAAATCTCCCGAATTTGCGTACACGATGGTTGTATTTGCTTCTTTAAGTCCTGAAATGGTTATTGTTATATGTTTTAAATATAAATTGGAGACATATTGAATCAGGATGTATCAACCCTAAATAATATGACAATATAATCTCATAAAAACCCTTAGAAGGCTCAAAAAACATGTTTTTTGGGATTTAAAGGAGTTTCGTCTAATTTTTAAATCTTCTAAAGGACTCAGTTATTTTAAATTATGTATAAAAAAATAAAAACAAAAAAATTATGTTTTTGGGGTTAGTGGGAGGAAGTGGCAGATTAAATTGCATTTTTATTCACATTAAAAGTTAAAAGAGAAAACATTTATTGAGGTTGTATCGGTCTCAAAAAAACCCCGCAAAAAATTCTTAAAAACCCTGGAAAACATGGTTTTTGGTAGTTTAAAGGTGTTTCGTCCAATTTTTGAATATTCTAAAAGGCCTAGGAACTTCATATTATAAATAATCTAAAAAACCCTTGTTAGATCTATTTTGGAAGATTTTATAAAATGGAAATTATCTACAAAAAATACCTAAAAAACAGTTTTTTGTATTTTTGAAGGTAGCTAACCTGACAAAAAATCTGGAAAAATTCAGAAATATAGATCTGTAAACATCTTTGATATGCTTTTTTCCACAAAAAATGCATTTTTAGGTTAGGGAAATTCAACCTATGGGTCTATAAAAAATAAATCAATTTTGTAAAGGCCTTAGCAATGCGTGGGAATTTTGTTTGAAAGTTTTAAATTGATTGCAACCCACCGAAAAAATGATGTTATTGGGAGTACGGAGCAGAGGGAAAACCGTAGAGTGTTAAAATTGCGCTGAGTCCTATATTTGAATTGGGTAAAATGAAAAAACAATTGAAAAAATAAATTCTAGGAGTGTGGGCATTTTGTCTATCTTAACGGAGGGTACCTAGCCTTTATGACCGGGGCGGGTTTCCGATACAATCTTAGAACACTTTAGATTTAACAATAGTTCAATTTAAGAAAGTGCGTTGGAGCCCCATTTTTATTGTTATTTTCACTACAAATATATCATATAATCATTATATGATATATACATATATCAGTATTTCCCAGAAGCAACCAAATTGGTACTTTCGGAAATATAAGTATGCAAACCTTTATGAAGAAATCGATTTCCGCTTGGTTTACCCTATCTTCACTCTGTTCTAACTTAGAAGTCATTTGGAATGAGTAAAGTAATTTGTGTTTTTCAAAAATACCGGTGCAGCCGTAATCGTACACATTCTTTGTTAACATGTTTCTTATATTCTCCAGTCTTTTTGTCAAAAGAGTGTGGGGAAGAGCCTTTCTCAGAGAAGAAGCAAACACCTAAAAATATCGAAGTTATATTTTCTAATTTAAAAAAAGCCCGCAAAACTATTTACCTCTAAATAGGATTCCAAAGAATATTGATACATAGCATTGACACCAGCCATGTCTGATAAAACGAAGAAAAGCACTGCACCTCTTTTTGCTACGGATCTATATCCGTCTCTTAGCTTATCGATGTCCTTAGAAGTCTCGCTAGCCATTGCTAATTTTTCCATTACTTCGATTGCTCTAGTCTTGGTATTTTCTAGGGTGGTTACTAGCTCTACGTTATCCAACATATTACCAGTGGTGGTGGAAAGTTCTCTTAACAGAGAATCTTCCAGTTCCGATAAAAGACTTTTATTCGTGCTAGTTTCCGCTATGAGATGTTCTCGTTGTTCTTCCAAGTCCGGTCGCTCATTTCGAACTACTACGCTAAGTAATTGGTCCTCCAATCCTACAATAGTTAAATAATGGCATTAAAGTAGTAAAAAAAATATTTAGACGATTTAAATTTATATTATATATATATATATATATATATATATATATATATATATATATATATTGTTATGATGTGTTTTTTGTTTGAATGATGAGCAATGAGTATTTTTAATAATATAGGGTTTTTATCGCGGTTCTCAAAGAATTAGCTTGTAAGTACTTTTTTAAATTATCTTTATTATAACTATTATGAAACACACATATATATCTAACCTAGCCAATGTAAATTTAAAATAAACTATCTTTAAATTGATGTTCTTATAAAACTAATTAAATTCTATAGACAATGTTAAATTTTAAATAAACTATCTTCAAAATTGAAATTGTTATGACATTAACTAAATTATATTAACAAAATTTTGTACCTTTCTTTCACTGAATGCCTAAATGAACTGTTTTCCACTGTATATATTCTTATCACCACTGAAAGTCTTCGTACTTCGGTTATCCTTGTTTTTGTGAAATTTCTTTTTCCAATTATCAGCTTCTACCAATTTAGGATATAGTTTTCTTCACCAGCATGTATACACCACCAACCAAACCAGCAAACAGCATTTATATTTATTCTTCTTTTCAATATACCAATATCCAATTATTATAAGTTGATTTATACTAATCTCCAACCATAATATAATTTAATTTCTTCCAATATACCTTTTTTAATCTTCAATAATTATTTGTGTATGATTATAAATGTGCATTAAATTATATGCATAATTTTTAATCTTCATTTAACTCACTATATTAAACAATTTGACTATTTGTAACTGATTCACTGACTGTCTTGAAAATTCTGCACAATTTACTTCACTCTACTAACTTTCATAATAAACTGGCCTGACTTCTGACTAAAAACTTCCAAAAACTCCCAAAAACTGCCAAAAAACTGCCATCTTGAATCCAAATCACGGGTATTTATATGTTTTTTGGATTTCTAGAACCATCTCGTAAGATATCATGTTCTAATTTGTTCTATCAAATACTTGTCTGAATTTTCTGGAACAAACCATTTCGCAAACATGGCCATCTCCGGAGATCCAGAGAATTCCATTCTTTTCTATTAATAATTTTGTTTACATTTAGGCTTTTCAGATCAGAATATATAATTAAATTAGTAACTTAACATTCTAATTTAATAAAATACACATTTCAAACAATATATTATTATAACCCACTTTATATTCGTAAATATTCTTAAACGTCACTTCAGAGTATAAATATCTGTCAATCTCCGAGAGTATTTTTGGTTGCCTAAGCACATGGCTCACTTATATATATTTACAATATTAAAATACAACTTTTTTACAATTATTATATGCTAATTTATTAAAAATGCCCTCACATAAATATATTTTTATTAAATTCTCTAGTATATAATTTATTTAAAACAACCAAATATCTAATATTATGTAGTATATAACTTATAAATTATTTTCTATAAACCCTAATCGTATCAATACCCCAAAATAATATTTAAAATAAATAATTTACTTATTATTTTTTTAAATATTAATTTTCTCATACCTTATTAAATTTAATAAATTAATAATTCAATTTTTTTTTTATTTAAAATGTGTTAAATACATCCCTGTTCGCTGTCTATGTCAAAACAGAGAACAACGGAGCACAGTTCGGCTATTCTATGGTCAAACTGTCATGTCAAATGGGGCAATGGATGCGATATCAGAGAATAAAATATAACCTTAATTAAAATATAATCGATATGGTGTTCTGTTTGTTTATAGACAAAATCTAGGAATTATTTCCATTCAAAATAACTTTCATCAATATAAATTGGTAAGTTTTTTTTTTTTACTTTATTATATTAGAAAGACATTTTTATAGCAATTATAGTATCAATTTTGTGTGTAACCCCAAATTATGATTTTTAGGGTACAAATTAATTTCCATATATACAAAATTCAACAAGTATGATGTCAAATTGATTCAAAATAATGAAATCTACCATCTACCATTTAACAAATCAAGTCTATTGAATAAAATGGATATATCAGTAAGTTATTAGTGTTATTATATTTGTGTTAAAGGTATAGAAAATATTATTCAATCTCTTCATGATATTGAAAAATGTCGTTGATATGAAATATGCCTCTTAGTCTGTTCTCTGCATCTATTAACACATAACTATTTAGTCCATTCTGATTTTCAATTATGTATGGACCTTCAAACATTGGTTGTAATTTTTTACAACGATTTTCTTTAACATTACTTTTTCTAAGTGAACGAATTAACACTAGGTCTCCTTTTTGAAATGTGATTGGTTTTTTTATATTTCGATTTTGTCTTCTGATATATTTTTCAGCTTTCCTCCTAATTCGGTTATTCACTTTCTGCATTACTTGTTCTAACATATCCTGATTATATTCACTAATCCACTTTCTGTTTCCTATATGGCCAAACATTAAATATTCTGGTACTTCCTCTGTATTCAAATTATGTGTATTATTTAAAAATATTCTACTTGTGGTATATGTTGCTGCCAAGTTTCGTGTTGATTTTGGCATAGTATCCTTAAATATTTTATAACTTCTTTAATATATCTTTCTGCAGGATTTGCCTGAGGATGTCTGATACTTGTAAAATGAATGTTGATTCCCTTTTTCTCACAAAATGTCCGAAATTTTTGGTTGTTAAAATATGTAGCATTATCTATTATGCAATTTCTAAATGGTCCTATTTCTTCGAAAAATTGATTAATATATAATTTTAATGTTTTAACATTTGTTCTAGAGCAGGGATATAGTTTAATAAATTTTGTATATAAATCAACTATCACTAGTATATGCTTTTTTCCTGTTGGACTGAGAACTAAATTTGAAATAAAATCCATGGAAACTGTATTTAGTTTTTCATATACAACATTAGATTTATATGTGTTCTGGTTTTTGAAATTCTTTTCTTTGTTTAGTTGACATATTGGGCATTGGGTAGTAATTTCCTTTGCTATACTTATGTCATTCTTTGCAAAATAATTGTCCCTAAATAGCATCCATAGCTTTCTTGAACCAATATGCATATAATTGTTATGTAAATTTTTCAATATTTTCTTTGCTAAAGTTCTAGTTATTACATATACTTCTATGCCATTTATTATTTTATAATATACCCCATCTTTCCTAAGGACTTTTTGTTTTTCACTCAAATTGATCTGATCTCTTATAATTTCTTCTTTAGAATATAATCCAGTACTTTCTACTAATTGATTTAATCCAATTTTTATTGTTCGCTGCCCTTTTTGTGATGTATTTTCTAACCTTGATAAAGCATCTGCCACTATATTGGATTTTCCAGAAATGTATTTGATTTCAAAGCAGTATTCACTAAGTATTAGACTCCACCGATGTATTCTACTGTTTCCATATTTGTTATTTAATATAGACGTTAAAGCTTGGTGATCTGTTTCTATTGTAAATTCATTACCCAACAAATAAAATCTTAATTTTGTGACACAGTGTATTATACTTGCTAGTTCTAATTCTGAAACTGAGTAACCCTTTTCATGTGGCTTTGTAATTCTTGAAATGAATTGTATTGGGTATTCGACCCCATCATGTATTTGTAATAATACCCCTGATAATCTCTCTATTGATGTATCTGTTCTTAGTATGAATGGCTGTGTATAGTCAGGATAGTATATTTTCAAATTTGACAGAAAAATGTTTTTAATTTCTTGGAATGCTAGTTCTCTTCTCTGATCCCATCTCCATTTTACACCTTTTCTCAGTAGTTCAAGTAATGGAATTTCTTTTATACTTAGATCTGGTATCATCCTTTTATAATAATTAATTATTCCAATAAATCCTCTTAAAGTTCTTAAATTGTGTGGTGTTTTATATTCCTGAATGACTTGTGTCCGTTCTGGATCCATTTCGATTCCCTTAGTGTTAAGTTTATAACCTAGATATATGACTTCTTTTTGAAAAAATGTACATTTTTCTTGATTTATTTTTAGTCCAACTTTGTCTAATCTATTTATTATAATTTTTAGGTGTTTCTCATGATCTTCAGCCGTTTTAGAAAAAATTAATATATCATCAATGTAGTGAATTACAAAATGTTCATATTGATCCAAAATATCATGAAGACATCTACATAGAGCACTGCAAGATGATTGAAGTCCAAATGGTACTACTTTGAATTGATATACTACTCCATCTATCTGAAATCCTGTATACTGTCTACTTTTTCTTTCTAGAGGTATTAACCAGAAACTATGCTGTAAATCGATTTTAGTGAAAAATGACATTCCTGTAATTCTTCCTAATATTCCATCTATACTCATTGGTGCTTCAAATTGCTTTTCAGTAATCTTGTTAATATTCCTTGCATCCAAACATAACCTGATTTCACCTGATCTTTTTCGTACTACTACTATGGGGTTAATAAAACGTGTGTCTGCTTTCTCAATGATTCCATCTTCTAACATATTATTAATTGTTTTGTTTACTTCTTCTCTGTATTTATATGGTATTGGGTATGATTTTGTTTTAAAATCTTTTTCTTCTTTAACTTTTATACTATGGATATAATTTTGTGCAATTCTATTTTCTTTATTGACAAGTCCCTTGTGTTGCTGCAATATGGAAATGACTATTGATTTATATTCTTCAGGGCAATTTAAAACTTTCATCATATCTTCTTCTTTACAAATAAAATTATTCTTCATTATGTACTCATTATTCCTTGCTTCCAATTTTACGCACTCCGCCTCGTAGGCATCCATCTGCTTAAAATTTCCATTCCTTAAATATTCACTACAATAATTATTCTTTACATTCTTTTGGGACATTTCCCTATCATCAAAATACATTTCTTCTTCATAAACATCATTATTTTCTTTTAATAATATCCTATCAACTCTTATTCCTTCTTCTACCTCATCTTTCTGCATAAATTTAATTATTTGCCCTTCCAAAGTTACCATTTTTTTTTCAAAATCTATCTTTACTTTCTTCTTTTCCAATTCATCATTTCCCATTAATATATCAACACATAAATCCTTGACAATAAATCCTTGCATATTAATTTCTTTATTAAGAATATTAATTTTAAAATTGGCTAGTTTATCAATTTCACCCAACTTCTTATTATTTGCACCAATAATTTTAATTTTTGGAATCTTTATTATATCTGATAGTTTTAATGTATTAAAAATAAAATTCTCCGAGACTAAAGTACTTTCTGAACCAGTATCTATCATAATTTTAATCATTTTATTTTTGGCCAAAGCATTTATATAAATTAAATTAATAGATTCAATAATTTTCTCTTCATCTAAAGAAATAAATTCAGAAGGTTTTTCATAATAGCAATGGCCTAACTTGTAATTCAGAAAGTTTACTGCACAAAATTTTGATTATTAGAATTGTCAGATTGTATCTGACCACTTGGATCTGATGTCCTATGTCTTTCCCTACTATGACTTCTACTCACATTTTCCTGCCTTGTACTAATTCGTTCCCTGTCTTCGCAGCTTCTATTCCTTCGAACACAATTTACCTGTCTGTTATAGTTAGGTCGCTCTGTATTTCTTCGATTATTAAAATCTTGTCTATTATTATTAGTACTGTTATTAAAATGTTGTCTATTATAATTAGTATTATTATTAAAATTTTGTCTATTATAACTAGTATTATTATTAAAGTTCTGTCTATTTGGATTACTGTTATTATTATTAAAATTTTGTAAACTATCAACATATCTATAATTATTATATGATTGTCTATATTGTTGATTATCATTTCTATTATATTGAAAGTTACTATTGTTTTTTCTGTTATTATTATTACTTGTCATATTGCCTCTTTGTATTCTTTGAATAAAATTAATAAAACTATCTATTGTTTGAATATTTTGTACAGTTACGGTTTGCACAACATCAGCATCAAAATGTCTAGATACATTTAAGACTGTTTCATCCTCTCTAAGTGGTGGTTCTAAATATTTTGCAACTGTTATCAATTTCAATGCATAATCTACCATATTTGATTTTAAATTTTGATTATACTTTCCAAAATATAGAATTTCTCTAAACTTGGCTTGCTCTAATTCACCCCAATAATAATTTAAAAATTTATTTTCAAATGTTTGAAAATTATCTAAATCATTCTCAATACTAGCAAACCAAGTTGCTGCATTGTCATTTAATGTCACTCTAATATAATCTTTAATATCATTAATATTATTCACAAATCTTAATTTATGTTTTAAACTATTTATGTATACTCTAGGATGCAAATTTTTTATATTACCAGAGAATTTAATCCCAGTCTCATTTGTTAAATTTAAGTAAGGTCTCCCTATGTCTCTCATTTGTGAAATATCATCTATTCTCTGTTCCACATTTCTTATTTGATTACTATTTATTTGGATATTTTGTTGTATATCGTCTAATTTTTCTTCTGTGTTTCTCCTGTCTTCGTTAATTTTTACTTCTAAGTTACATTTCTGTAACTCTATTTTCTGTTCTATATCTATTTTATTATCTTGAATAATCCTCTTTACTTCTGTCCTCTCATTGTCTATCCTTTTCTTGTAGTCATTCCGTATACTTTTTATTTCATTTGCTACTTTTTTCTCTGCAGCTTCAAGTTTTTTATCCATTTGTTTTTCCATTTGTTTTACAATTTTATTATTATTATCTTCTATTTTCTTTTCTAATTTTCTATAATTCTCTTCCAATTTCTGTTCCATTTTTTTCATGTCTTCTTTGACTTCTTGTGAATTCTGTTCCATTTTTTGTTCTATTTTTTTCATGTCTTCTTTGACTTCTTTTGAATTCTCTTCCAATTTTTTTATGTCTTCTTTGATTTCTTTTGAATTCTCTTCTATTGTCTTGTTCATCTGCATCATTAATGACATCAAAGCTGCCATATTGACATTTTCCTCTCTTTCTGGATTCATTTCTGCAGTATCTTGTGGAACTTGAACTAAACTCTCCTCTTGTATAGGTTGTGTTTCTACTTCCACATCTTCTACATTCTTTTTGCTTCTTGTACCTTTCTTTCCTTGAGACATTTTGAGACTTTACTTGTTCAAATATAATTAATAATAAAATCTATTATTTTTCCTTTCTACTGATAATTAATTTAATTATATGAGAGCACTTATCTTCCCAAACTAATTCTTTTAAATAGAGAGCCACCGCGTTGGGTGCCAAATTGTTATGATGTGTTTTTTGTTTGAATGATGAGCAATGAGTATTTTTAATAATATAGGGTTTTTATCGCGGTTCTCAAAGAATTAGCTTGTAAGTACTTTTTTAAATTATCTTTATTATAACTATTATGAAACACACATATATATCTAACCTAGCCAATGTAAATTTAAAATAAACTATCTTTAAATTGATGTTCTTATAAAACTAATTAAATTCTATAGACAATGTTAAATTTTAAATAAACTATCTTCAAAATTGAAATTGTTATGACATTAACTAAATTATATTAACAAAATTTTGTACCTTTCTTTCACTGAATGCCTAAATGAACTGTTTTCCACTGTATATATTCTTATCACCACTGAAAGTCTTCGTACTTCGGTTATCCTTGTTTTTGTGAAATTTCTTTTTCCAATTATCAGCTTCTACCAATTTAGGATATAGTTTTCTTCACCAGCATGTATACACCACCAACCAAACCAGCAAACAGCATTTATATTTATTCTTCTTTTCAATATACCAATATCCAATTATTATAAGTTGATTTATACTAATCTCCAACCATAATATAATTTAATTTCTTCCAATATACCTTTTTTAATCTTCAATAATTATTTGTGTATGATTATAAATGTGCATTAAATTATATGCATAATTTTTAATCTTCATTTAACTCACTATATTAAACAATTTGACTATTTGTAACTGATTCACTGACTGTCTTGAAAATTCTGCACAATTTACTTCACTCTACTAACTTTCATAATAAACTGGCCTGACTTCTGACTAAAAACTTCCAAAAACTCCCAAAAACTGCCAAAAAACTGCCATCTTGAATCCAAATCACGGGTATTTATATGTTTTTTGGATTTCTAGAACCATCTCGTAAGATATCATGTTCTAATTTGTTCTATCAAATACTTGTCTGAATTTTCTGGAACAAACCATTTCGCAAACATGGCCATCTCCGGAGATCCAGAGAATTCCATTCTTTTCTATTAATAATTTTGTTTACATTTAGGCTTTTCAGATCAGAATATATAATTAAATTAGTAACTTAACATTCTAATTTAATAAAATACACATTTCAAACAATATATTATTATAACCCACTTTATATTCGTAAATATTCTTAAACGTCACTTCAGAGTATAAATATCTGTCAATCTCCGAGAGTATTTTTGGTTGCCTAAGCACATGGCTCACTTATATATATTTACAATATTAAAATACAACTTTTTTACAATTATTATATGCTAATTTATTAAAAATGCCCTCACATAAATATATTTTTATTAAATTCTCTAGTATATAATTTATTTAAAACAACCAAATATCTAATATTATGTAGTATATAACTTATAAATTATTTTCTATAAACCCTAATCGTATCAATATATATATATATATATATATAAACCTACAGCTAAAATTAATACTATTACAGGAATTAACCTCACTAGTCTTCCGGGTTGAACCGCGTTGATTATCATTGCGCCGAGTTTTCGACATCCTCTTCGCTGTCGTCTTAGTAGTTCCGAGGTCTCAGTCTCCCGAGCCTTCAGACACTAATACAATGATCACTTATCAAAGCATTACTGGTGCTGGTAATAGGGGACGGGTCATTTATACCGTCGATGGTGACGTGGCTTTGGTGGAGGTTGGCGTACGGCCAGCATAAGGATTGGCACAGGGATTGGCGCGGGGGTTGATACGAACATTTCTGGCAGTAGGATTTTTTTGGTTGACGGGTGGAGCGGATGATATTTTCTTTATGAGGTCTCCAAATCGAAGGTAACCATGCCGTCATCTCTTTAATTGAGAAAATTTGGCCTATTTCAACTTCTAGGGCTTCTCGAATAATTCTTGGTTTATAGAAGCGGATGAAGGCTATAGTTCTGGAGTTTACAAAACAATTTTGTGACCTGTATGAAGATGGTATTGATCTAGAGCTGAAATTGAGTCGGAATTGCGAAGAGAAATAGAATGTTTATATTATATTGGATTCTACGATTTGTTTGGTCTATATAGGATCGGGGGCAGTCAGCACAAAGAATTTTATAAACGCCGTGTTCCGTGTTGTTCATTTCGTATCTTGTCTTTGATTGATCGGACAAGAGATCAAAGTTTTTGTTGAGGGGTAACTAATATTGTCTTTATTCCTCTTGATTTTAGAATTTTGTCAGTGACATATTTGATGTAACGAAGAAAAGATTTCGTATGATGAGGGTCTTTGGGTGGAAATTAAGTGGAAGATTGATGTCTGTAGATGCTTATATTGATGTGATTTTCGCGGTAAACGTTTTGGATGAGTGTTTGTTTTAAACTAGAGAGTTCAACGGGTCTACTTGAATCATCGTAAAGGCGTACCTGTTGATCTAGAGACAAGCGTATTAATAAGTACGCTATTTGAGTTTTAGAAACTTGGGAATGACTTTTTCATCTCGACAGGCTTTAAGGAATGTTAAATCACAAAGAAGACGATTCTTACGTAGCAGCAGTTTGACATATGAATAAGTTAGCTGGTAAAATTCCTTCTCGTAAAGGCAAATAAAATGTTCCGAAAGGTTTCCGCGATTAGTACAATTAAACCTAGAGCTAGGATTAATACTATTACGGAATTAACCTCACAGTCTTCCTTGAACCGTGAACCGTGTTGATTATCTTTAATTTAATAGATTAAAATAAGTAACAAATTAACAAAAAAAAATTACTTTAGAAAGTCTTATTTTAAGGATTTTTTATGCTTTTTCAGTAAAATTATGTCACTTTTCCATATAATTTACCGGTCTTCAGATTTAGTATTTAAAATCAAATAGCTATCTTACATTGTTTATATATTGTTTATAAGTAAAACTGGGGTGTAGGGTTGTGTTATAGAGGTAGCACCTTTTATCGGAACGACCACATCGAGCATCATAGATGGGAGATGGTTCTTGGTAACTGGTCCTCATAAGACACCTAACTCTCACTTATGGCTCCAAGTGGCCCGGACAACTGCATTGGTCTGCAGGCTAAACTAAGTGAGGGTAGCCAGATATGGTGAAAATTTCACCGACCGATTGCCGGTATAAGCAATCTCACACTTACTAATCAACGGCTCTGGGCGGAAGAATTGGTAGGTGGTAGGGCACCCTTTTGTCCTGGGGTTGAGAAATCGATCTCAAAGATGGAGGAACCAATATACTGGTCAACAGCATAAGGATGTAGAAGGCAAGGGGAAACCACTACATTAAAGATACCCATGGATATCCCTAGTAAAATCATCATGGTTTTAGAAACTAATAACGGCGTTACTGATCATGGCCCTCGGAAGCCAAGATCCGGCAGGGGAGAAGAAGACAAGGACTCTTAGGTTGTTAATCAGCGAATTCCTTGTCAAAAGAACGCAGATGAAAAAATAAGACTGTCCAACACTAAAATAGGAATATGGAATGTTCAGAGCATGTTTCAGCCTGGTAAAATGCACAATGTTATTCAAGAAATGAACAGGTTGAATATCGATGTACTGGGTATCAGTGAAGCTAGGTGGCCCAACTCAGGTTGTTTTTCAACAGACAAAGCCACAATATATTATTCCGGTAGCGAGAATAACCAACACAGACACGGCGTGGCAGTAATAGTTAATAAAAAATCTAATAGAGCGGTGGAATGCTATTTCCCTATCTCAGAAAGAATAATGGTACTGAAGTTAGTGACATCTCATGCCAAACTGAATTTGATACAAGTTTATGCTCCTACGGCGAGTGCCGACGAAGAAGAAGTAGAATTATTTTATCGAGATATCGAAGAGGCACTTAGAATAACGAAAACAAGAGAAATCACGATAGTCCTAGGTGATCTCAATGCAAAGATTGGAAAGGGACAAAGCGGAAAGTGTATAGGAAACTATGGTCTGGGAAATCGAAACGAGAGAGGAGACCGTCTGTTACAATTCTGTCAAGAGCAGAACTTTATTATTACAAACACATTTTTTATGTTACCAAACAGACGACTGTATACATGGCGATCGCCCGCATATACATCGGAGAAAGTAGTCAGGAACCAGATAGACTACATTATGATCAATGAAAGATACCGTAATGCTGTTAAAGCCGTGAAAGCATATCCTGGATCAGACGTGGCCTCAGATCACAATCCACTTATAGCCAAAATTACACTCACCCTTAAAAATATTAAAAGACATCAAAGAATCCCTACAATAGACACAAAAAAACTTAAAGAACCTAAAGTAAAAGAATGCCTCCAACATGAACTGCATGTGAACTGCAACAAATTGAACACAAACACCAACGATATTGATGAGTACTGGAATCGACTAAAAGATTGTCTACTGGAACCCTGTAAAGAAATATTAAAGACTTCCTCAAGGAGAAAAGAGGAATGGATGAATGACGAGATACTCAATATGATGGAACAACGGAGACAATTTAAAAACAAGGATAACAATAAATACAGAGAGATAAACCACGAGATTAGAAAGACGATGAAGCAGGCAAAAGAAAAATACTTTGAAGAGCAATACAAAGAGATCAAAGACCTTCAAAATAAATATGATCTGTTTAACCTACACAAGAAAGTCAAAGAACTGGCAGGACTAAGAAAACAAAATGCCACTTGTGCAATTCTGGATAGACACGGTACTGCTATAACACATACGGACGAGAAAATACAAAGATGGGCAGAATATATCGATGAATTGTTCGATGATGAAAGAGGAGATCTGGAGCACATAGAACTTACGTCAGAAGAAATAGGTCCATATATTACAAAAGAAGAAATATTGCACGCATTAAAAACAATGAAGAGCGGGAAAAGCCCTGGACCTGATATGCTTCCTATAGAAATCCTAAAAATTCTAGATGAGAAGCACATTGATGTTTTAGTGACACTTTTGAACCAAATTTATAGTTCAGGCGTATTACCCAAAGAGTGGTTGACATCTATTTTTATTTGTCTCCCTAAAAAGAAAAAAGCAAGAGAATGCAGCGATTACCGCACCATTAGCTTAATGTCTTATACGCTAAAGTTACTACTTAAAGTCATCCATAACCGAATATATCACAAACTGGACATAGACGTTAATAATACACAATTTGGTTTCCGCAAAAGCCTAGGAACACGTGAAGCTCTTTTTTCACTTAATATACTAATACAAAGATGCCTGGACGTCAATCAAGATATATACGCATGTTTTATTGACTATAATAAAGCATTCGATAAAGTACGACATGAACATTTAATGAATGTCCTGAAATCAAAGAAGATTGACTACAACGACCTCAGGATCATATCAAATTTATACTATAAACAGCGAGCAAAAGTACGTGTTAACGAACAGCTGTCAGAAGAAATTGAAATTAGATGTGGAGTAAGACAGGGATGCGTATTGTCGCCAATTCTTTTCAACGCCTACTCCGAAGAGGTCCTGAAAAAAGCTCTTGAGGGTGAAACAGCTGGAATAAAGGTAAATGGAGTTCCCATTAACAACATTAGATATGCGGACGACACTGTGATTTTAGCCGAAAACATTGAAGATCTTCAGAGACTGGTGACCAGAATAGCAGAGTATGGAAAAGAGTATGGTCTAACAATGAATGTCAAGAAGACGAAATTTAAGAGAATATCGAAAACTCAAAGAAATAACGAGAGTCTTCTAATAAACGAAACCAACGTCGAACAAGTGGACAAATATGCATACCTGGGAACAATGATTATAATCAGGAGATAAAAATAAGAATAGAAAAGGCTAGAGCAAATTTCAACAAAATGAGAAGAGTTCTATGTACCAGGGATTTAAAACTGGAACTAAGAGTTAGGTTGGCGAGGTGCTATGTTTTTTCAACCTTATTTTATGAAATGGAATCTTGGACCTTGAATGCTACATCAATGAAAAAACTGGAATCATTTGAGCTGTGGGTGTACAGAAGAATTCTGAAAATATCATGGACAGAACACGTCACAAACAAAGAGGTTCTGAGAAGGATGATCAAAGAAATGGAAATTTTAAATTCAATAAAAACAAAAAAAATTGGAATATCTTGAGAAATACACCTTGCTCCAACTGATCATGCAGGGAAAGATCCAAGGAAAGAGAAGCATAGGGAGGCGTAGAATGTCATGGCTGCGTAACCTGAGAGAGTGGTACGGATGTACATCAAATGAACTTTTCAGAGCGGCCGTCTCAAAAGTTCGAATAGCTATGATGATTGCCGACCTCCGCCGCGGAGATGGCACTTGAAGAAGAAGATAAGTAAAAAGTGAGGTTTAGTCTTTTGCACATCTTATTTATTACATATTCTTATCACCAAATTTATCAAAAGTAATTGTTAAATTACCCCATTACTTTATTAGTGATCGAGTGCATTAGTGAATGAGTTTTATATTGTGTGTATCGGTTAGAGTAATTTGTGATATGGATAATAGATAATTAGTCACTTAGGTTTAAAAAAATACCTTTATACTGAAGTTTTGCTACAGTTATTTTCAAATAAAAATTTATATTATTTAAAAATAATTTAGATATTGCAAAAATAGCTTTAAAAGTCAATTTTTTAAAAATTACTAATAATTTTTTTCAAAATGCACAAAAAACTATGTTTTTTTTCATAAGAATAAGGACAATATCACAAATCACGAAGTTTCACCTAATAGAGATATACAAAATTGAAATTTATTGTTCCAAAAAACTTTTATTCACATCGTTAGTATGCGTAAACTAATAGGTATACATAAATTCTGAAAGCGCCAAATTGAAGAAAAAGGTTTATTTTATCAAAATAAATAGGTATAAATGCCCAAAAGACCAAATATATGTGTTGTACTAGATTAAGCATCCAGCCATCTAGAAAAATAGAACTGGAAGGTGTGGACACCTATACATACCTAGGTTCACTGTTGACTAAAGATAACAACGTCAGCAAAGAAATTAAAGGAAGTATAGTGCCTTGCCAATAAGTGTTACTATGGCTTGAAAAGACAGATGATCTCAAATCTACCCAGAAAAATTTAAGGGATTACATATGTAGCAGTAAGGTGGTCACTTACACAGAAGAATCAAGAACTGCTTAAACGTTTTGAACGCAAAATCCTAAAAAGAATATATGGAGGAATAAAACAGCAAGGTTTGTGGCGCAGGTATTTTGGGGAACCTGGAATTGTAAAATTTATTAAAGTAGCATGGCTTAGATGGATAGAGTATGTAATAAGGGAAGAGAAAGGTGCGGTAGGAAAAATTTCTGATCGAAAAGGCCGATGAGACAACGAGCTAGAGGAAGACCGAGACTTAGGTATCAAGATAACCTAGAGGACGATTTAAAATCTATTGGAGTTAAAGTATGGAGAAAAGTTGTTGCCAGAGACAGGAGTAAATAAAGGATTGTTCTGAAGAAAGCTTTGGCTCATAACAAATTGTGATGCTACTGATGGCGATAATGATCTATATTTATAACCTTTTATTTTATCATTCTTAGATATTAAAAATACCTGAACATAGTTTAAATACTAAGTTAAGTTTATTTCAAAAAACGTCAAAAAAATGTCAAAGTTTAAATATGCTTTTTAAAGTTTTTAAATTTTTAAACATTTAACAGTATTAAATACAGTTCCTTAGCAGTATTCATAGAAGTCAGACGTGCCTTCGGTTTAGCGATAATCAAAAGAAAAATTGTCAAATATGGCCCTACTAAATCTTGTAATGTGACATTTAAATCGCAAACTTTACCTAAATATATATTTATCAATAAGGTTAATAAAGAAGTCAAAATATACAAGCAGAAAGTTCTGTTATGCTTTAACTGTCTTAGATACGGCCACTTAGCAAGTCATTGTAGGAGTCAGTCAAGATGTAACAAATACCAAGAAGTTCATAATTCAAAGGATTGTACGAAAGTTGAGTTCAGACAAATGTATTTTAGCTGTAAGTGAAATCACTTTACCACGAATTTAAGCGACAAAAGTTAGTAAAAGAGATGATGGTTTTACCAAAAAATAATTTTTACGATTCAAATAAAAAGAACCTTAAAAAGTAACTAAAAAGAATTGATATGCTAGTATTGTTAGAACCAATGAAGCAAACAACGATACAAATTTTTCACAAAATTCACAACCTTCTACTTTTACCCAGGGAAATAACTTCGCTAAATTTATATTTTAATCCTTACACAAACACCAGTAGACCAAAAAAAAAAAGAAACCAAATGGTCCAGACCAAATTAATAAGGTTAGAAAAGAAATAACATCTATAGTTTCCCCTCCAAAATATCCTGAGAAAATTTTTAAAATTTAATTTTACCAAAAAAACTTTCGAAAATAAAAGGCCATTCGAGAATAACAGGCAATTTGGCTAAATCATTATATTATATGTCCCAAGAAAAATTACACAAAAATTTAATTACAGCGACAGATATTGATATTGTTAGTAAACAAAAACTAAAAAAAATTTGGCATTTACATTACAGAGAATGTAAGACTGGCATAAACTTCTATCATTGTAACGGTAGGATATCCACTAGAAGATGGTTTTACACAGAATCTAATTGACATTTTATTAAAAACCGTCAATCGGCTATTGCTCTTACGCCATCTTACATGAATGCAATCGGCTTATCAAATACTCTTAATTGTACTTGTAGCAATCTAACACATATTCTATTAGAATGTGATTTACAAATTAGTAATATAAACGAACTTTATAAGGAGTTAATAAATTCGAAGTGATGTTTTCCAATAAACCTTAATCTTTTAATATTTTCAAATAATATGGACATTCTTCATTGCATTTACAGGCAGATTAAAATGCGTATGTAAATACAAGTTGTTAATAGTACATACGCATAATCTGTTAATAGGGTCTAAAAAATATGTTTACGACAAATTTATATATAAAAATATATAAAGGAATTAAAAAAAAATAAAACAAAAAAAAGCAATAAAATAATACAACAATATTAAAAGACAAAATAAATATAACACAAACTAAAATTTATGTATTATATATGAGATTTAAAATCTATATTTAATTTTAAGATTTGTTAACATTTAAAATTGATTTTTTTTTAATTAAAATATAAATGACGGTTATTCATACCTGACAGAGTGACTGTATAATTAATAACCACAGCAACAGCAAATACTGAGGGATTAAAAACTGGATTGGCGAATTTTGTAGTCATGTACAATCTAAAGTTTGGATCCCAATCAACTTCTTTATCTCCCAACATCACAAAAGCTCTTCCCGATTGCACTTTAATATTTTTTAAAATTACATTTTGGGCCATTGGATCTATATAGTCATCGACATCTTGAAACAAAATTGGGGAACCGTATTTTATAGCTATATCCAGATGTTTCACAAAGTCAGAGTCATTGAAGCTTAGTATCTTAAAAATAATGTAATTTGTTCTTAAAATTATTGAAAGCAGTATAACTTCAAAATGATTGTCAGAATTTAAGTATAACACGATAAGAAAGGATCTTATTGGTATCTATATTTGATTCACTGTTAGCGAGTTATAGAACGAGAACAAGAGTCCTCTGCGATAAGAATAAATGTGTCTTTAGATTGTTTTTCTAGACACTTGGTATAAAAAATTTAGTGGCATTTTTAATTAAACTTTTCTGACTAGAATAACTACACTTTGAAACTAACTTGATGGAGCAGAGCGTCAACTTACTAAGCGCAAAAACTGAGGACTCGTCAGTTCGAATCCGATTGAAATGAAAATTTTTCATTTATGGACTCATCGGAGGTACTGCAGTCGTCCAAATATAATAAGCTATTGTTTGTATATATAATGAATCCAACTTTACTTAGTCACAAGTTATTTAACACACACGCTACAATGTACACAAAGTACAATAAACCAATTTGCTGCAGTACAATTGGTTTATACCTACCATATTATGTAAAAAATATCACTTTGAGATAATGTTAGGATTGCATTTATTTTTCATATTATTGGTTTGAGGTTCTCTAAATTAATTCGATATGCGTAAAAATAAATAGTTTTAAATAGTTTTTTGTTTAATTTTATTGGTTCGTATTAATTAATTAGACTTATTTTTTTAGTTCTACAGATTATAAGTATAAAAAGCATTATAAACAATTATTCCTTACTTAAATATTCAGGATATTGTTCTGAAGCTATTTTCTTCTGGCATTTTAAATTAATTACTATTTAAATGGGAATAAGCCACAATTAAAGGTTAAAATAGGTTTATTGACGTTTCAATTTCCACTTCGGAAATCGTTCTCAAAATACAAACATTGTAAATTAAACAAATTTTGTTTTTTGTCACTTAGTGAAAAATTCTTCTAATAATTTAATTTTATCTGACTCATCTATAGTGAGAATTCAGACATACATTATACATTTTAAAGTAGACGACTTTAAAATGATATTGCCAATATTGTTGAGATGCGCTCCTGGGACGACTTTATTTATAAGATAGTTCATTCGATTACATGAAATCTGTCTGTAATGTAATTTGTCTTTAAAAAGACAAATACATGCCATGATGACAGTAAAATTCTCCTGTTAGTGATTCCATAGTAAATTATGAGGGAAAAACCAGGAAAAAAACCTCATAATACTATCCCGACATGGTAAGTATTTGATCGTGCATTTAGTTTACCTTCAATAAACACCAAATTCCGATTTTATATGTTTGTTATTTAAAAAACATAAATGATGTATTCTCTATTTTACTGACTTACCAATACTGGTAAGTAAAGAGGAAGTTAATAAAAGGAAAATACCAGTATTGGTAAGTCAGTAACATATAGAGAATACATCATTTATGTTTTTTAAATAACAAACATATAAAATCGGAATTTGGTGTTTATTGAAGATAAACTAAATGCACGATCAAATACTTACCATGTCGGGATAGTATTATGAGGTTTTTTTCCTGTTTTTTCCCTCATAATTTACTATGAAATCACTAACAGGAGAATTTTACTGTCATCATGGCATGTATTTGTCTTTTTAAAGACGAATTACATGTTATGATCTTTTCTGACGGATATTCTCAAGTTAAAGTTGATTTCATGTAATCGAATGAACTATCTTATAAGTAAAGTCGTCCCAGGAGCGCAACTCAACAATATTGGCAATATTATTTTAAAGTCTTCTACTTTAAAATGTATAATGTATGTCTGAATTGTCAATATAAATAAGTCAGATAAAATTAAATTATTAGAAGAATTTTTCACTAAGTAACAAAAAACAAAATTTGTTTAATTTACAATGTTTGTATTTTGAGAACGATTTCCGAAGTGGAAATTGAAACGTCAATAAACGTATTTTAACCTTTAATTGTGGCTTATTCCCATTTAAATAGTAATTAAATATTCAGGCACGTATATTCTAGTGGTAATTATACAGAAAATTTAACAATATTTTGGAAAGGTACTTAAAACCCATTCTGCGTGGAGGACACTGATTTTTTTTTTATATATTGCAAGAGCACAGCAGCAGGCTTGAACTGGCCATATGGGAGATAGGAAAAATTCCCGAATCGCCGCCTCACTAGTTCTAGAAAAATCGCCTGTTGTTTTTATTCAATTTAGATATTTTTTCCCAGAGAGTTGTGTAGGGGAATATTTTACATATTTTAATTTCCAAGCTGTTTAATCGAAGCTATCAGTGAATAGTTTAAGATAAATATTAGGTTTTTATGGGATTAAGTCAAAAATATTGGTCGTGATTGTGATGAGAATCACATTTTTAATTATTTAATGTTTGACATTTTGATTTCCATTCAGGGAATCGTTCTCAAAAAACGTTTTTTGTACAAAATGTGTATACACATTTTTACATAATTTATACAATAAACAAGGTTAAATATTGGAAATCGTATCGTTAAATATTAGTTAATTAAAAATGTAATTTTCATCTCAATATCGACCAATAATGGTGGCTTAATCACATCAAAAAATAATATTTGACTTTGACCATACCGTAAGAAAGTAGTTCACGGAACCTCGCAAAATAGTTAAAAAAAATCTTATACAAAAATTTAAATTCTAAATAGTATGAGGGGTAGCCGACGAAAAATTCGTAAAGACATACAGTTGATTTTGCTTTGTTTTTTTAAACAATCTTAAAAGGCAAAAAAAATAATTTTTTGCTTATTAAACGTTTTCTATACATTCTAAAGAAAAATATTTCAAAGTTGTAGACCATAAAAAGTTTTTTATGTAGAGAAATACCAAATTTAAATACATAAATAATTGAGATAATTCCAAAAAAATCGTAAACTCTAAGATATTATGTTTGTAGTAATTTATAAATGTTAATAACTTTGTTTTTTGCCTAACGACAGGTAATATAGCTACTTGAAATTATGGCAATTGATGATTAAAGTGTGCTAAATATCAAGCAGATCAACAAATATTTTACAATGTATTCAATTTGTTTATCACAGAAAGCGATTATTTAAAAAACAACTGTACTTGTCCAAACAGTATGACTCTACCAGTATTTTGTAACTTGCAATTGATTCTTTGCGCTTTCAGTTTTAGGGTATATTAAAAAAACTTTAACATATTATTAAATTTATTATTAAAAACCAGTTTCAATAGGGGACTTTTTAGTTTTTAGACCACTTCACGTTTATATTGTTCTGAAGCTATTTTCTTGTGGCATTTTAAATTAATTACTATTTAAATGGGAATAAGCCACAATTAAAGGTTAAAATACGTTTATTGACGTTTCAATTTCCACTTCTGAAATCGTTCTCAAAATACAAACATTAGTATTTATAAACTAATGTTTGTAATTTGAGAACGATTTCCGAAGTGGAAATTGAAACGTCAATAAACGTACTTTAACTTTTAATTGTGGCTTATTCCCATTTAAATAGTACTTAATCTACGTTTATCTTCACATCTAGCTTTTTTAGATGTCGAAGGCATATTATTTACATCCATTTTTTTTTTATAAATACTATAACTCACTTTTACGGAGGTAATTAACAATAACAGCGTTCTACTAGAAACTGTCAACTTACGACTTCCAATACTATAAGGCCACTTGAGGCACAATATGTTTTTACTCAATAATAGTTCCTGTATAAGAAAAATTATTTTTTAATGTGCTTCATTGAAGCACACTAGACATATTGCAGTTTTGCCATCACATTCTTCAGAGTATGTTTTAACTTTTTTAACTTTTCTATCGGCCTTTCTACTAGTCATGCTTCTTCTTAAAATTTTGTAACATCTTGTACACTTTCTCTTCTTTGTATTATTTACATCGCTTTGCCTGAGATGGTACAACTATGATGTTTAAATGTTGCAAGGATTAAAACTGGTCTTTCAGTGTTCTATTGCTTGAATATTATTATCTGGTATTCTGAAAATGTTGACATTTTTTCCTGATCTGATCTTCCTCAACTAACGTCATCTTTCTTAATTGGTGGGTTGTGTTGTTCAGGTCTCTTTAAGTGTTTTTGTTGCTATCCATACTGAATGATCTTCTTTAGACAATGTACTAATGTAGTGTTCAAATGTGACATTGCGTGCATCATGTAGCGCTGATCTTAATTGTCTGATTAGTCGATTATATTTGTGTTCGTCATTAAGATTTCGGCTTCTTGGTCATTTACCTCTTGCTCTTTATTTTTCGACTATTAGTTGTATAATATAATTCGGAGTGTTATTTGTGTTTTCTTGATTTGGAATTGTTAATCGTGTAACTCCATATGAAATAGTAGAAGATGAAAATGGCAGCATATTCATCCATAAAAAAGGAAACGCGATAAAGATATCTGAAAAAACTGTTTTATGTTATAAGAGATGAAATAGTCCGAAATTACCAAAACAGGTGAACAGGGCACTATAAAGAGGAAGTAGAATTAGCTATGAAACAGCTTGAATGGATAAAAGAAATAAGCTTAGACCAAATACCAGCAGGAATTATTCAACTGAGGAAAAAAATTAAATGGATAGCAATTTTCACTCCATTTACAGAAAAGAAGGTGACCCGCAAAAATTTTAAGAACTTCTTTAATAGCTTCCAGTCAACAATTTCCTAATCATGTTTAAAAAACGTACGGAATGCACTGTATATACTAACCTAAGTCGTCAACATACTTGTTGTTGCAGTTATGTATTACGATCAACTTAAAGGTTATGCACGGGTCCCCTTGTATAGGTACACAGGCATGCACCCGTGCGGGAGAAAAAAGATTTGTCATACCGTTACATTATGTCACATTTTAACGTCGAATATTTTATGGTCCCCTTTGGGTTATAAAACAAATGATCGACTTTTACTCGCACAGATCCCGCCTATGTAATTTTACAACGCGAGTCATTTGCTGGGTATTAAAGAACCGTCTATGGCCATCATATAATTTTACGCTAATATTTCACGTTCTACGACGCATTCCACGTTTGACGTACTGTCTTGTTTAGTTTTCTGTCATTCTATTTGTTAAATCCTATCTTATTCTCGCCACAGCGTCAAGGAGCAGTAAATGTGTGCAGTGAACGGAAGGCATATGTCTAATAATAGTGAACGTTGGACATTTTTCGAGTTTATCATATCTTCTTCTTTGAGTGCCTCTCCTATCGGAGATCGGATATCATTAGGGCGATTCTAATTTTATTTACTGCTGTTTTAAATAATTCGTTAGTGGTACAGCCAAACCACTCTCTTAAATTTCTCATCCAGGATATTCTTCTATGGCCTGGATTTCTGCGTCCTTGGATTTTTCCTTGCATTATATTTTGTAGGAATGTGTACTTTTGTCCTCTCATCAGGTAGCCAAAGTATTCAAGTTTTCTCTTTTTTATATTCAGTATAACTTCCGGATCGTTATTTATTCTGCGTATTACCTCTTCATTTGTAATTTTATCCACCCAACTTATTTTTAGTATACGGCGGTAGCACCACATCTCAAAGCTTTCAAGATTTTTAACATTCTTCTGTTTAAGAGTCCATGCCTCAACACCGTTAAGCAAAGTACTGAATACATAGTAAGTAGTTAACTAAAAGTGGACGTATGCAAAGAGATGTACGACGTAATCGTATGGTATTCGCTGAATCCTGTCACGTAATATGCCACACACCTCTTTGCATTAATTCGTTTTACTGCTGCCAGTTTAAGGTGTTATTAGATGCCGCCATGTTTAATTTCTCTCCACCATCGTATTATCTCCGTTAAATCCTATCATTTTAGGCTCCATATGTCATGATTAGACCTATAGGACAGGAGATACGCAACTAAGGCTCTTTTGACATAACATATATAGGAGCAAAGATATATACCTAAGGTCCTTTTGACGTGTTGATGTATTTGATTTCTACGTCGTAGTATTCTATTGGCTAAGTGGTACCATTTGAGGTACTATACGTCACGATTGGACTAATAGGATCGAAGATACACAACTAAGGCCCTTTTGCCAGGCTACTCTATTTAATTTTTATATCTCATTGTATTCTATTAGTTAAATTCTATCATTTGAGGTACGAAACGTCACGATTGGACTAATAGGACCGCAGATACATAACTAAGGCCCTTTTGACAAGCTGATGTATTTTATTTTTTTATCTTATTGTATTCGATTGGTTAAATCCTATCATTTCAGGTACTGTACGTCACGATTGGGCCACTAAAAACGAAGATACGTAACTAAGGCCCTTTTGACGTGATGCTGTATTTAATTTTTATGTCATTGTATTCTATTGGTTAAGTGCTATCATTTGAGGTATCGTACGTCACGATTGGACTAATAGGACCAAAGATACATAACTAAGGCCATTTTGACATGCTACTCCATTTAATTTTTATACCTCATTGTATTTTATTTGTTAAATCCTTTCATTTGAGGTACTGGACGTCATGATTGGACTAATAGAACTAAAGATACACAACTAAGGCCCTTTTGACATTGTTCTGCATTTGATTTTTCTATTCCATTGTATTCTTTATGCTAAATCCTATCATAAGAGGTACTACACGTCACGATTGGACTAACAGGGCCGAAGATACGTGACTACGGCCCTTTTAACATGTTGCTGTATTTAATTTTTTTATTTCATCGTTTTCAATTGGTTAAATCCTGTCGTTTGAGATACTGTACGTCACGATTGGACTTATAGAAACGAAGATATATAATTAAGGCCTTTTTGACATGTTGCTATATTTGATTTTTTTGTCTTATTGTATTGTATTGGTTAAATCCTATCATTTGAGGCGCTGTACGTCGCGACTGGACCAATTGGAGCGAAGATACAATAGGTAGTTGCAATATATCATAACCCGTTACTTTTAACCAAACATGATGCCAGAATGATTTGTGGATGAAAAAAATATATGTATTCTTAAATTTACTATTTCGTTGTGGGTAATATTATATTCAACAACGATGCCAAATTTCTGATGCGAAAATGATTGATAATGAAAGTGGGATATACATTTTCATGTATATAATGGCAGCGAGTAAACGGTAAAACCCTGAACTAAATATATATAATATTTTCACTGTACCATCATTTTAGACTCAAACATTTTCTGGAATAAACTTATATAACTCAGTAAGGGGATAAAAAGAGAAAGCGGATATTTTAATATACCAATACGGTATCAAAACTCTAATCAATGAGATGGTTAAAATTCTTGTACAGCAAAAAGTACAGGAAAAAAGTTATTAAGGTCTTGTAAAGTAGCGTCGATATACAGATGCTACTTTGCAAGACGATGCTAAATTGATGGTAAAAGCATAATGTATCGATGCGAAAATGATAGTAGGATGTATATATATATATATATATATATATATATATATATATATATATATATATATATATATATATATATTATATATATACATATATATATATATATATATATATATATATATATATATATATATATATATATATATATATATATATATATATATATATATATATATAAATATATAACTGTTTTGGATGGGTTGGAGTCAATAATAGGGCTATTGGTTAACTATTTTTTTATTCTCGAGCTTTCAATTGTGTTTACAATTATTATCAAGAGCTAAAAAAGACAAAATACTTACAAGGTTTAACTAAAAAGAAAAAACAATTTTTGTTAACTTACCAAATAAAAATTAGTTTGGTAAGTAAAAATCACTGCTTACATCTTCAAAATATTTAATACAAAAATGTTTTAATCTAATAAATGTTTCTCCGAAAATTTTTATAATTTTGAAAACATTTTTTTAATATAAAAATAATTGAATTTATAAATAAGTTCAAATAGCAACCAATTACAAATAGCCTCAATGTCATAAATGCCAACATAAAATTTTTATTTTTGACAATTATATTGCCAAAAGTAAAATTTCGTTTAAACATTCTTTTTTGTTTAGTAACAAAAAGAAGAAGATTTATTCACCGTTGACAGATGTCTGAAAGAATGTGACAGATATATGGAGAATTAAATATGACATTTTAAAAGTTTTATATATAAATCATAAAGAAAGAATATAATTATAAATTTTGCTTAAATTTTGAATTTCAGATCTTTTGTTTAAACTATTATCATTTTTGCTAATACAAACCATTTCCAAAAAAGTCCTTTTAAATTTTTTACTTTCACTACATAAAATTTTAATGTTATCAAAATCCATAATATGGTCTTTATCGATTACATGTTCTGCCAAAGCACAGGATGGTTTTTTAATTCTGCAATCACTTTTGTGAGAAATAATGCGATTTGAAAGATTTCTTCCGGTCTCACCAACATATTCAGCCTCACACTGAGTACAACTAATGCTGTATACTAAATTTGTTTTTTCAAATTTATCTATAGGATATTTAGTTTTAGAATATAAAGATGAAATAGTTTTGATGTTCTTTGTTGCTATTTTTATATTGTCAATAACCTTTAGTGTTTGTATTAATTTAGGTGTTAATGATGGTATAAAAGGTAGTGAATGATAATAGATGTTCTGATTGTTAGATACAATGTTTTGAGATTGAGCAAAAAATGGTGTTAAATTATTTATATTACCAATATTAGAAAAAAGCATCCTATGTAGCATATCTGAAGGATAAGAGTTTTTAATTAGAATATTTTTTAATAATTGAAGATCTTCCTGTAGATAATCTGGATGAGAAAGTTTTAAAACACGTTCTTTTAATCCTGTTATAAGGTTCATTTTCATCTTATTTGGATGGTGAGAGTAATAGCTTATAAATCTATTACTACATATGGGTTTTCTGAACCAATATGTGCAAGTATATGCAAAATTAAAGTTAAATGTGATATTTGATTGGTTTTATAAATAAACTATAGAGAAATAATATAATTAAAAATTATGCTTGGATTTTGAATTTCTGACCTTTTGTTTAAATTATTATCACTTTGAATACAAACCATTTCCAAGAAAGTCCTTTTGAATTTATTACCTTCATTACACAAAATTTTAATGTTACCAGAATATAGTCTTTGTCGATTACATGCCATGCTAAAGCACAAGATGGTTTTTTAATTCTACAATCACTTTCGTGGGAAATAATGCGATTTGACAGATTTTCCAGTCTCACCAAGATACACAGATTCACACTGAGTACAACCAATGCTGTATACTACATTTGTTTTATCTAATTTGTTTATAGGTTACTTAGTTTTGGAATCTAAAGGTGAAATAGTTTTGATGTTCTTTGTTGCTATTTTTATATTGCCAATAACCTTTAGTGTTTGTATTAATTTAGCTGTTAATGATGGTATAAAAGGTAGTGAATGATAATAGATGTTCTGATTGTTAGATACAATGTTTTGAGATTGAGCAAAAAATGGTGTTAAATTATTTATATTACCAATATTAGAAAAAAGCATCCTATGTAGCATATCTGAAGGATAAGAGTTTTTAATTAGAATATTTTTTAATAATTGAAGATCTTCCTGTAGATAATCTGGATGAGAAAGTTTTAAAACACGTTCTTTTAATCCTGTTATAAGGTTCATTTTCATCTTATTTGGATGGTGAGAGTAATAGCTTATAAATCTATTACTACATATGGGTTTTCTGAACCAATATGTGCAAGTATATGCAAAATTAAAGTTAAATGTGATATTTGATTGGTTTTATAAATAAACTATAGAGAAATAATATAATTAAAAATTATGCTTGGATTTTGAATTTCTGACCTTTTGTTTAAATTATTATCACTTTGAATACAAACCATTTCCAAGAAAGTCCTTTTGAATTTATTACCTTCATTACACAAAATTTTAATGTTACCAGAATATAGTCTTTGTCGATTACATGCCATGCTAAAGCACAAGATGGTTTTTTAATTCTACAATCACTTTCGTGGGAAATAATGCGATTTGACAGATTTTCCAGTCTCACCAAGATACACAGATTCACACTGAGTACAACCAATGCTGTATACTACATTTGTTTTATCTAATTTGTTTATAGGTTACTTAGTTTTGGAATCTAAAGGTGAAATAGTTTTGATGTTCTTTGTTGCTATTTTTATATTGCCAATAACCTTTAGTGTTTGTATTAATTTAGCTGTTAATGATGGTATAAAAGGTAGTGAATGATAATAGATGTTCTGATTGTTAGATACAATGTTTTGAGATTGAGCAAAAAATGGTGTTAAATTATTTATATTACCAATATTAGAAAAAAGCATCCTATGTAGCATATCTGAAGGATAAGAGTTTTTAATTAGAATATTTTTTAATAATTGAAGATCTTCCTGTAGATAATCTGGATGAGAAAGTTTTAAAACACGTTCTTTTAATCCTGTTATAAGGTTCATTTTCATCTTATTTGGATGGTGAGAGTAATAGCTTATAAATCTATTACTACATATGGGTTTTCTGAACCAATATGTGCAAGTATATGCAAAATTAAAGTTAAATGTGATATTTGATTGGTTTTATAAATAAACTATAGAGAAATAATATAATTAAAAATTATGCTTGGATTTTGAATTTCTGACCTTTTGTTTAAATTATTATCACTTTGAATACAAACCATTTCCAAGAAAGTCCTTTTGAATTTATTACCTTCATTACACAAAATTTTAATGTTACCAGAATATAGTCTTTGTCGATTACATGCCATGCTAAAGCACAAGATGGTTTTTTAATTCTACAATCACTTTCGTGGGAAATAATGCGATTTGACAGATTTTCCAGTCTCACCAAGATACACAGATTCACACTGAGTACAACCAATGCTGTATACTACATTTGTTTTATCTAATTTGTTTATAGGTTACTTAGTTTTGGAATCTAAAGGTGAAATAGTTTTGATGTTCTTTGTTGCTATTTTTATATTGCCAATAACCTTTAGTGTTTGTATTAATTTAGCTGTTAATGATGGTATAAAAGGTAGTGAATGATAATAGATGTTCTAATTGTTGGATAGAATGTTCTGAGATTTAGCAAAAAATGGTGTTAAGTTATTTATATTAACAGTATTAGAAAAAAGCCTCCTATGTTCTCAATTAAAATATTTTTTAGTAGGTAATTGAAGATCTTGTAGATATTCTGGATGAGAAAGCCTTAAAACACGTTCTTTTAATCCTGTTATAAGTTTTATTATCATCTTGTTTGGATGATGTGAGTAATAGCTTATAAATCTATTACTACACATAGGTTTTCTGAACCATCTGGTTTTTAACACATTATCTGTAGTTCTTACAATTTTTATGTCAAGGAATGGTAGAGAATTATCTACCTCTTCCTCAACTGTAAACTATATATATATATATATATATATATATATATATATATATATATATATATATATATATATATGTTGATTATGATTGTTGAAAATGTTAACTGTTTCATGAATTTTGTGTTTAGGAAGTGCCAAAACTAAATCATCTACATATCTTTTAATAAAAGAAATGAAGAAAGTGCAATTGTTGATACAATCAATGATAACATCATCCATGACATAGCTACTTAGAATGGGTGAAAGACTACCAAAAATTTGTTTATAAAAGACACCATTAAATATAAAAATATTAGAATCAAAAACAAAGTTGATAAGTGTTTTGAAATATAATAAGTCATCATTAGTATGTTGCGAAATCTCATTTCAATATTTTTCAACCCTACTTATGGTTAAATCTAAAGGTAAATTGGTAAAAAGTGATGTTACATCAAAACTAACTAAAATATAATTTTGTGGTAATTGGAAATTATGAATGAAAGAACTAAAATCAAATGAATATTTAATGAAAATATTGTTGTTTAAATTATAAGCATTAGTTAAGATGTCATTGAGGAGTTGTGCGATTGTTCCATTAGGAGGGCATAAAGATGAAACTATTGGTCTCATAGATAAAGTTGGTTTATGTATTTTAGGTAGAGGTAGAGCATAAAACCGTGGAGCAATAGAATTATATATTTTGAGCTCTGTTGCTTTTTTATTATCAATAAATTTCTCGCTGTGTAATTTAGATACTAGACAATTTGCTTTTTGTTGCAAAGTACAAACAGGACTCCTTCTAAGTGTAGTGTAATACTTAGTATCATTTAAGGTAATCCTCTTTTAATAATGTTGCAATGGCGCCTTTCCTCATATTCATTTATGTTTTCTGTCGAAGCAATCTTCAGTTTTTAAATCTCTGGAAGTCATTGATCATCGACATTTTCTCCCCAATACCGTCTTGGTCTACCTCATTTTCTTCTTGTTGAAGTCAATTTTTCTATCTTTTTGGCCATCTATTTTCAACCATTTTCTGTAGGTGTCCATACCCGTTAAAATTTTTGCTTAAATTCTGTTTATTATGTCTCAATCAATTTCTATTTCTCAAAAGAGAAAAAAAGAGATGATACCCTGGTAATTGATTTAACGACTGACAATTTAGGTCAAGTTACAAATTTCTGTGGAATGTCTGTAGATGATTTTAAAATAAAATTTAAAAGCAAACCGCGAAGAATAATAAATAGTTGTGTCAGTCCCGCGCCCTGAATTTTTTGAATAGCCTTTGAAAATCTAGAGACATCACAATTCATATCAGTAGAAATTTTCTTCCAGGCATCAGTTTTTTGTTTATTATTTTATATAGTTTCGACTTCGGACTTCATAAACTTTATTTCTATATTTAAGTAATCGAATTAATTAAAGCGTCTTTTCATTCGTTCATTCCAGATTGCAAAATTATTCACGCATACAAGTTCTCAGTACTACACAACAAACAGCGCTCTCTAACTAATTTGTAAATAAAGTACTATTTATGTTTTTTTTTTTATTTAGGTTAAGTGCCTTGACAACTAATGCAATTGGCATAGTACGGTTCATTTATTCTTAGAGATTACACAATAGGTAATAAATTTTATTTTGACATGTTGGACGTTCATGGGTAGAGATTAAGTAGGTATGTGTCAATCTTGTCTAGTCGATTCGTAGTCTTCATATTATCCGTAATTTGTTATGAGTGAGGTTAGTAAGACTTGACTGGGTAATTTTAGGTTAAATTCTACATAGAGCTGTATCACAGTTATTTCAAAGAGCTTGCCAAGATTCTAGCATTGACTTTTTAAACTTAGCTTTAGGTTCTTTGCTTAGTTGGATCATTGTTTGGCTAATTAATGAAGTAATCCCTTCTTTAGCATGGCGATCAGCAGTTTCGTTACCGACAGGGCCAATGTACGACGGAAGCTGGATAAGAGAGACTTCTGTTTCTCAATTATGAAGAGATTGGTATATGTCGTATATACTCTGAACTAGTGGATGATCATTAAATATTGATTTGAATGAGAATATGGAGGAAAGGAAATCGGTGCAAATTGCTAAATTTTTAAATGACTTGGAAATAAATTTAAAGACTTGGGTGATGCTAAATAGCCCTTCTGTTTGAATGCTGCATGATGGGGTCAACCGAATGAAACATTATAAGATGTTTTAAAGTAGTAACTGCGCATCTTACTCCGCAAAAATTTTTGAAGGCATTAGTGTAAATAACTAAATCAAAAGATGTTTTGTCTAGTATTTCCAGGAAGGCTTCCTTTGTAAGAGTAGGAGTGTGGGAATGTGTCATATTTCTTATAAATGGCGAGGGAGGTGTTAAATAAAGGAAAGTGTTGGTTCCAGGGAGGGCTGAGTAAAGAAAGAATGAGCAGGGTGAGGGATAGGTCAGTGTTCTTAAATAGACGGGCGAGTATTTGCGAGAGTGGCTCTATCACTGTGTGAGAGGAGTTGCTAATGGAGTAGTCAGGTACAGAGGTAGTAAGATGGTAAATTGGGTTAAATTTATTTTTATTCTTCTTTAAATATTCAGTACATTACGTTATATATTACTGTTTCTAGAGATTATGAATCTCAATACTTTCTGTACATAAAGCATTATCTCTTATAATTTTTATCTTTTTATATTATTGCACTTGTTTGGTTATGATAAACATAAAATTGTCCATCTTTTTGGTTTTACAATACCCTAATTATTTATATTGTTTTTTTTTGTTTATTACTTATATTACTAATATACTTTGGGTATTTATATTATTTTGATACAATGGTAAAGTCTAATCCGGCACTTGAAAGTTGTCTACGGCAAACTGGGTTGCTGCATAGCCATATAGTCTTTTGGTTTTCTAGGAAGCATATGGTATTCTGAGGATTTTTGCGCCCGATCATATGAATCCGTGTTCTTTTTTTGTCTTGTTAGACAGTATACTTACTTGTATATATATATTCTTTACGGATAGTGGTTTTCTTAGTTTTTTTCTTTTGGAGTTTAAATAATTCTATGCATATCTACTTTTAGAAAGCTGGTGTAGAATTATTGATTTATACAATTGATTTATTTTTAAATTAAAATTATAATATACAGAATATTATATTTAAAATTGTTGACTTAGTGATTTCAACTTTGAAAAAACGGCGTATTATTTGTTAAATGTATTTGTATTATATGTATTTAGAAATTAAATTTTGATGTAAACTCCTAAAAGAACAATACCTACTCTTTATGTACAAAAATTTCCAAGAAATTATTTTTTTAAATGGATGAGATATTGTCTTTGAAAAGATTGTCTTTATTTGTTAACATTTTAAAAAAAATAAGAATAACTAATGAGTTTTGACCTATGGTTCTTGCCTAAGTATAAACTACAGAGTGTTTTATTTAAAATAGCAAAGTTTATAAATATCCACAAGAAAAATAAAAAAAATTTTTACCATCCATGAAATTATTCACGAGATACTTTTTATACTAGGTCTCTTTTTTACTCACAGAAACTAGTATTGCAAAATTAAGCCGCTTGTCCATAGAAATCACAATAAGTTAAACGAGGATCAACAATATGGCATGTCGTTGATACCTTGTTTACTGTAAATTTTGACATTTATAATTTTCATTGACAGTGACATTAGCTCATTTTTCGTGTTTATTGATTTATTTGAATTTATTATGTTTTGGTTTTTTTCGAATTATTTAAGTTGTAGTCTTTGGGTATATCATTTGAATTATATATTTTCAAGCATAATTACTGTTAGAACGACTAACTGTTGCTCTCTTAATTTGATTACTTCCGGTACGTATTTACTTTTAAGCTAATGAGAAAAGTAATATTTTCTAATCTACAAATTTTCATTATACTACATGAGTCTGGCTATAGTTCCGTCGAACGGAAACTTATTTGTATATTTTCGAGATTACTTATTATTATTATTTTTAAGATATATCTGGAAAAACGCTAAATTCCCAAGCGCAGCAACTTGTGTTGAATTTATATGAATATTTTGAGTTAGAAAAATGTAATGGAGGACCTTTGGAGCCTCTTACATCTGTTTAAGAGGTAAAATATTAAATGCATGTTTGTTAATCAGTTACTATTAAATAATTATTTTTTAAGAGAGTTGCCGCTGCTTTAAAAATATCGCTGACAATATAATCGATAAAAAAAGGAAAGAAAACAATCCCGTCCTTTCAATACCAGGCAAAAATAGACGTTGTCTTAAAAGTAAGACGACTGTTATGCCCGAGGCATCAAAAATGGCAGTGCGGAATACGTTGTATGATATGTATTAACAGAGTAAGTATTAATTTCTTCAGTGTGAATTTTATGATAAACAAGAACCTGGATAGGTACATCAATTTTCATGAAATTTTCTATCAACTTATTTTTGGCTATAAAAGACGATAATGAATTCTTTTTTTTTCAGAGAAGCATGTTAGTCTGCCTGTCAATTAAGGGATAAAGAAGTAGTGGATATTGAAAAATCATCGCTAAGTACATTGCCAAAGGGCATCGGATTTAAATTCAAAAAGGATGACAATCGACGTGCATTAACTGAGCAAACTAGTATTGCTGCTCTAAAAGCCAGTTTCCTTCGTAAATATATGGAAAATCTTGAAAGTGTATTTACAAGAGCAGTTGTTTCTTTTAGATGAAACTTGGATTTACTCCAAAGGAAATAAAACAAACTCTTGGCAAGACAATAGTTCCAAAAGTGTTCGAAAACCAGGAGGTTATGATGGTAAACGTTTTGTATTTGTTTACGCAAAGGATTTGTTTCGGAAGCAAATTTATTGTTTTGTTCAAAATCTAAAGGAGCTGATTATCATAAAGAAATAAACAACGATTTTTTTACTAAGTGGATAAGAACACAATTATTACCTAATTTAGAAGAGCCATCATTGGTTGTAATGGATAATGCTTCTTACCACAGTGTTCTTTTAAATAAACAACCTTCAAGTACTTCAAGTAAGGTAGGTAATAATAAAGGAAATATGGTCATAAGGTGCTGAGACTGTCTCCTTATCACTGTGAATTTAACGTAATAGAATTAATTTGGGCAAATTGTAAGTCGTACTACAATAAGTATATTGGTATCGATTGGCATGGGCATTCTGACACTGCTGTTTTAAATATGTGGAATAAGGCACTGGAACAATGTAATGCAGATATTTGGGAAAAATGCAGACATATTATTGAAATTATCAAAAAATGGTATATCCGAGACAAAAGTATGGTGAATATTGACATTCAACCAATTATAATAAATCTTGGTGATAGCTCAGATTCAGACAGTGACGAGAATTAAAATAAATGAGTTTTTATTTCGGTTTTGTAAACTATCACTCGATAGTTTAATATTTCTCAACATTAGGTAATATATATATATATATATATATATATATATATATATATATATATATATATATATATATATAAGAATAAGAAAAAAGAAGTACTTGTGACTCGTTTGGAACAAATGTATAACTGTTTTGGATGGGTTGGAGTCAATAATAGGGCTACTGGTTAACTATTTTTTTATTCTTGAGCTTTCAATTGTGTTTACAATTATTATCAAGAGCTAAAAAAGACAAAATACTTACAAGGTTAAACTAAAAAGAAAAAACAATTTTTGTTAACTTACCAAATAAAAATTAGTTTGTTAAGTAAAAATCACTGCTTACATCTTCAAAATATTTAATACAAAAATGTTTTAATCTAATAAATGTTTCTCCGAAAATTTTTATAATATTGAAAACATTTTTTTAATATAAAAATAATTGAATTTATAAATGGACCCTGTTCTGCAACAATGGCGTAACCCACAATTTGTTTACAAATGTGATATACATGCCAACACGTTTATTACGAGTGGTTTGACAAAAAACAAAAATGGTAGAAGCCGTATCTGGTACTTTAGCGACATCTATTAACCAAAGTTCTAATCCACATTCGTCAAACTAGTGATAATGCATAAATCTACAACAACCAGGTAATCCACAGTGCGGGTTACATTGTTGTTGAAAAATATTCAATGGGTATATGTATCAACATAAACTACAATAATTCTTTTTCAAAACAGAACACGTTTTACGTCCGTTGCAGTTTTCTGAGTAGTTTAAACTACTAGTAGTATTTAAAAACATTTATAAAGTGGTTCGTGTAAAAGACAAGGTATGCATTACAATATTTTTTAAACTATTAATCCGTAGGGTTTGCAAAAAGTAAATTAAACAAAAAATTCTGTAAAAATAAATTAAACATAACCTCTCAAAATGTTTTTCATTAATATCAGTATTTGAACTGGCAGAAAAAGTAAATAAATTATTTTATTAGGACAAATTGGCTATAGATCTCAGTAATCATTTGTTTTATAATATGCTGTAGTTTACTATTTACACAAATAAACTTAGTGGTTGATACCCTGGTGCTATAAAATGTAGTGGGTTACGCCGTTGTTGCTTATTGCTGCATTATACATTGGGGGGAAAACTAAGACAAATTAAGTTAATTGCGTTATATATTATGCCTTTTTATGCAATAAACGACAATTAGACCGAAATCATTAAACTGAAAGCAGTAAACCAAACTCATTAAACCAAAAAGCCCTTTACCGAAACCTCACTAGACCGAACAGCATTAGACCTACAGCATTTTCATCCGTTAAACAAATTAGTGAAGATAAAAATAAATTAGGAGAAGAGTGACGTTAACACCATTTTAGGCACCCCGTTATGTACCTAATCCTTTCCGTCTCCTGCTTTTCGGTCTCCTACTGTTAGGTCTAGTGAGGTTTCGGTTAAGTGCTTTTCGGTCTAATGAGTTTGGTCTACTGCTTTCGGTCTAATGATTTCGACCTTTTTATGTTTATTAATAACATTTCCTATCTTTACAGGAACAGGATGAGTACAGCCAGAACAGAACTGTTATTAAAATTGGGGCTTCAAAAATTTCAAGAACAACAAAACGAAAATCAGGATACCAACGATACCTTGGATACTCTGAATTATTTCGAAGAATCATGTTTACTTAGTGGTTCCTCCGATCAAATACCTTGGCCTGAATCAGAGCAAATGACATCTGTCGAACAAATAAATCCAAGTTCTTTCCACAGCAACGTTTCATTATGTAACTCTGGTCTTTTTGATGAGACTGATATTGATGAACCGTATCAGTCATCTGGCAGTGAATTTTTACCCGACCCAGAAGATCCAGAAAATACGGATTCAGCCGAAGAAGTTGAAGAAAAAACAGAAAAAACAAAAGTCGACTTAAATAAAGGCAGAAAGAAACGTGGAAGAAAAAGAAAGATAGCCACGCAATCAAGACAGGATAGAAAAAAGTTGTCGAATTCTAACAAAGAGTACATTTCGGCAAGAAACAAAACAGTTAAACCTAAAGTATTTAAGGAACAGTATTCATGTACATGCGTCAGGAAGTGCACTTAACGTGTAAATATTGAAATGAGAAGACGGTTATTTGAACAATTTTGGACCATAGGGACTTTTGAGGGACGATGTGCATTACTTGGTAAGTGCGTTAAAGAAATTGCAAAAAAGAGATGTTATACAAAAAATCCGGTTTCAAGGAGGAACAATTCAAGGATCTATTACATAAATGACAATAAAGTATGTAACTCCTTGTTTATAAATACCTACCCTTCAAATTAACGATAATCGAATTCGATTGGCTTTAAGTCAGTTACAAAATAATGTTATACTTGATAATAGGGGACTAAAGAGCGGCGGACGAAATGCTATAGATGAACGAAGAATTACAGAAATTAAGCAGCATATATCTTCATTTCCCAAGTACATCTCACACTATTGTCGCAATAAGACAGACTCGAAATTTTTAAATCCAGAACTAAATTTGACCAAAATGTACGAATTTTATAACGAAACGACTGATGAGCCAGTCAGTCTTACAAAATATAAAGAGGTATTCTATTCTAATTTTAATTTAAGGTTTAAAAAACCTCATAAAGATACTTGCCGCATGTGCGATATATACGCTGCCAAAATTCGTAGTACACAACAAGATGACGAAAGAGCAGACCTGGAAGCAGATCACAAGAGACATCTTGACATCGCGGAAGAGCTGAGGCAACAAATGAACGATGATCTAAAAGCTGCAAAACAAGATGACACATTGGAGACGTTGACTTTTGACCTACAGAAAACTCTCCCCATACCTAAGTTGCCGACTGGAATCGTTTATTATAAAAGGCAACTCAATATGTTTAATCTCGGTATAAATGTTGGTAGTACAGGAAAAGGTGTTTTTAATATATGGTTAGAACACGAAGCTGGCAGAATCACACAAGATGTTGGTTCGTGCTTGCGTAAATACATTAACGAACATGTACATGCCCCTATTAAAAAACTTATATTGTGGTCCGATTCATGTGGAGGTCAAAATCGAAGTATTAAGCTTGTTTTAATGCTTATTCATGTACTACAGAATCATACCTCTCTCGAAACGATTTCATTAAAATTTTTACTATCTGGGCACAGTTTTTTACCCCACGACCAACATTTTGGAGACGTCGAATACTCCCTAAAATCACAACAGAGAGTATACTCAGATACTGACTACATGACCATCATGAAATCCTGTCGAAGAAAACAAAAGTTTATCGTAAACCGTATCGCAACTAATGATATTGTATCAGTTAAGGAGGTAGAGAGGTCGATTACAAATCGCAAGATCGACTCAAATAATAAACAGGGTATTAATTGGATAAAAACCCACGTTATAAGAGTGAACAAGGATGAACCCACTATTTTGTACATGAAAAATCACGTTAGAGATCCTTTCTTTTCAGCAGTAAACATCGAAAAGGCAGGAAAGGGCAGAAAATCTTTACTTGGAAACATAGAACTGCCTCCACTGTGGCCAAATGGTAGACAGCTTTCTGCTGAAAAAATAAAAGACCTGAAGGACATCTTGGATTTGGTACCTACAGATACAAAAGGCTTTTATAATTTCTTAGATAAAGTCGGAAGTGAAAATTTCATAGACGATGTAGAAGGACATGGACAGATGCCAGATTTTACTATTGATGAAGAGCAACTTGACGTTGTATATGAATAATAAAAATAACTGTATCTACTTTTTCTCAATAAAAATGCTTTCTGATTATCTTTTGTATCAAATTGTATTATAAACTATTTTGACACAATTAACTATGATCACTTACTCAATTTTGCAACAATCATGTAACCCAGTTTTTATTGTTTTTTTATACCAAAAATTAAAGGTTATTGTTTTATTTCGATATTTTCCGTTTATATGTATTATTGTAAAAGAGTAAAACATATTTAAAGAAAAAAATCTCAGCAAGGGAATTTTCTATGATAACGAAATACAAAAAGCTAATTATCTCAGAACAACATGCCGGTGGCTTACACCATTGTTGCAGAACAGGGTCCAAATAAGTTCAAATAGCAACCAATTACAAATAGCCTCAATGTCATAAATGCCAACATAAAATTTTTATTTTTGACAATTATATTGCCAAAAGTAAAATTTCGTTTAAACATTCTTTTTTGTTTAGTAACAAAAAGAAGAAGATTTATTCACCGTTGACAGATGTCTGAAAGAATGTGACAGATATATGGAGAATTAAATATGACATTTTACAAGTTTTATATATAAATCATAAAGAAAGAATATAATTATAAATTTTGCTTAAATTTTGAATTTCAGATCTTTTGTTTAAACTATTATCATTTTTGCTAATACAAACCATTTCCAAAAAAGTCCTTTTAAATTTATTACTTTCACTACATACAATTTTAATGTTATCAAAATCCATAATATGGTCTTTATCGATTACATGTTCTGCCAAAGCACAAGATGGTTTTTTAATTCTGCAATCACTTTTGTGAAAAATAATGCGATTTGAAAGATTTCTTCCGGTCTCGCCAACATATTCAGCCTCACACTGAGTACAACTAATGCTGTATACTAAATTCGTTTTTTCAAATTTGTCTATAGGATATTTAGTTTATGCTACATCCTATGTAGCATATCTGGAGGATAAGAGTTTTCAATTAGAATATTTTTTAATAATTGAAGATCTTCCTGTAGATAATCTGGATGAGAAAGTTTTAAAACACGTTCTTTTAATCCTGTTATAAGGTTCATTTTCATCTTATTTGGATGGTGAGAGTAATAGCTTATAAATCTATTACTACATATGGGTTTTCTGAACCATCTGGTTTTCAACATATTGTCTGTATTTCTTACAATTCTCATGTCAAGGAATGGTAGAGAATTATCTACCTCTTCCTCAACTGTGAATTGTATATGTTGATTATGACTGTTGAAAATGTTGACTGTTTCATGAATTTTGTGTTTAGGAAGTGTCAAAACTAAATCATCTACATATCTCTTAATAAAAGGAATGAAAAAAGTGCAATTACTGATACAATCATTCAAATAGTTGCTATTTGAACTTATTTATAAATTCAATTATTTTTATATTAAAAAAATGTTTTCAAAATTATAAAAATTTTCGGAGAAACATTTATTAGATTAAAACATTTTTGTATTAAATATTTTGAAGATGTAAGCAGTGATTTTTACTTAACAAACTAATTTTTATTTGGTAAGTTAACAAAAATTGTTTTTTCTTTTTAGTTCAACCTTGTAAGTATTTTGTCTTTTTTAGCTCTTGATAATAATTGTAAACACAATTGAAAGCTCGAGAATAAAAAAATAGTTAACCAATAGCCCTATTATTGACTCCAACCCATCCAAAACAGTTATATATATATATATATATATATATATATATATATATATATATATATATATATATATATATATATATATATATATATATATATATAGGTAACTTTTATATTTATGTTTATACTAATAATAGTCGGTATAAGTTTCAAGGATTTGGGCTAGCTATTTTAATTTCCATTTACCCACCTCTTCCATTCTTTTCTGTTTCCTGCCATTATTTTCCTCGATATAATTCCTCAAGTGATTTTTGTTTAAGTTTTCCCGCCTCTACTACTTGCTGTATCCATTTTTTTTTTGGTCTGCCTCTTTTTCTTTTTACGATGTTTTTTGCTTCATAAATTTTTCTTGTTATTCTATTGAATTGCATCCTCATCAGATGCCCATACCAGTTCATTTGTCTCTTTGCTATTTTGTTCATTATCGGTATCTGGTTGGCCATTCTCCTAATAGTCTCGTTGCTTAATCTATCCCATTTTGTCTTTCCAACTATCCTTCTTAGATGTCTCATCTCCATTTCGTTTATCCTGCTCTTATGTTTTTCCAGAATTGTCCAGTTTTTACTTGCATAGAGCACAGTCGGTATCACTATTGTGGTATATATTTTTATTCTTGTTTCTCGTGCAAGTTCTCTTTTTCCCATTATTGGGGCTAACGCATAATATAACTTATTTAATTTCTTTGCTCTATTTGTTATTTCCCAGTCTATTTTTCCGTCATTAGTTATTATTATTATACTTTCCAGGTATTCGTAAGTTGTTACTATTTCCAATTCTGAGTTTTTACATTTTATCTTTATTTGATTATCTTCCTTATCTCCTTTGCCGCTGATTATCATTATCTTACCTTTTTCCTCGTTTATCTTCATTTTAAGTTCTTTTATTTGTTCTACCCATATATCCATTAGTTTCTGCATTTTATTCTCGGAATCTGCTATTAGTACTATGTCGTCTGCATATATTAAGGACTCTATTGTTACCGGTTGTAATCTGCGGTAACCTATTATTGTCTGTAGTTGATAAGTTCTGACTCTAGTGTTTCTTATCAATTCGTTCATTACTATTATGAATAGCAAAGGGCTAAGACTATCTCCTTGTTTAATACCTCTCTTCCAATTAAATGCTTTCGATCTTTCCCCTGTTATTTGTACCCTTCATTTTACCTCTTTGTAAGTACTTTTTATAATTTTTATCAATGCGTTAGGTACGTTTATTTTCCTCAAGCATTCCCCTATAATATGTCTTTGTATCGTGGCAAATGCTGCTCTTAGGTCTATGAATGCTAATACTAGTTTTCCCCCGTATCTATGCTTCTTTCTATCATCAATCTTCTTAATAGTGAAAAAGAAAAAACACTTTAATAAACAAAATAGTGTGTGTGCCTAGTACGCACGTAAGAAATTATATTTCTATTATATGATTTCAACGAAATAAATATATTTTAAACAGTTTATTTGTATTGTTTTTTTTAATATTAAACTAATTTTAATACTTACTATTTTCCAACAAAGTCCTTATGATAGTACCAAGAATTAAAAAAAAAATAAGGCAACAACACTAGGTGTTCCACAGCTACGTGGTTCCATAGCGGTGACTCATCCAAATCATAACCTCGTTCGACACTGCTGCTATGTGACAATGGAATAAAATTGATACAAAATTAACTATTTTGGCAGATTGCACAAATAATATTAAGATTACTTTTTAATCTTCATTTCATCATATTTCTATTAATCCTATTAGTATTTCCGACGAATACTAATCCAAATACACAAAAATTATACTAAATAATATATTTATTAAATTTAATTTTATAAAATACATCCACCAGGATAATAGCCATTTTGTAATTATAACATTGACAGCAGTAGGTAAAAATGATACTTCACTGTCACTTAATATTTTGATTTAGCTTGTTTGAAAACAAATCATGACGCACGGGAAAAGATAGAGTGGACATACTTTATCATAAATCACAAAAGTTTTATTTAAAAATCCTTTATAGATTGTATATAATTAAAAGGACCCTTTCGGTCTACACTACAACAGAACATTTTCGAACTAAAAAGTCCATCAGCAGTGCATTTACTAGATATAAACGAGTCAAGTCACTAAATATCTGAGTAAAAACCCTTAGAATGGTACAAATTGTGCTCTTTATTACATTTTTGTTAATAATTTGGTGTGATTTTAAATTTTTGTAACAGATAACCTGCATGGTAACGTACGACTCCCAAATTTAGGGGGTTACTGACCCTTAGACGATGCCTCTATCTCTGAGACCACCAAATTATTAACAAAAATGTAATAAGCAATAAATGTAGTACCATTTTAAAGGTTTTGTCCAAATATTTAGTGTTTTGACTCATGTGCATCTGGTAAATGTACTGATGATGAATATTTTAGTCTAAAAACGTTCTATTGTGATGTAGCTCTAAACAGTATTTTTAATTATATACCTTTTATAAAGGATTCTTAAATAAAACTTTATAGTTTTTAACTTTAACCGGAAGTGTGATGTATTTCAAAATAATTTATTGAAATTTTTCAAAATTTGTAATCCTTATAAACTAAATTTTTGATATATAGAAAGTATAAACTCGTCATGAAACAGTCAGTTTATCTGTTGTGTTATATCTCATGCTTTCAAAAGTTTTATAAACGGTATGCGTACTGAAATCTAGAATTTAAATTCGGACAATCATTTTTTGAATATTGGTTTGCACCATATTCAATATAATAATATCATATGTCTTAAGTAGCTACTCACCTTTAAGTTAAATTTTTCTTCTCTTTTTTTAATCCAATTTAAGGCTTGCTGTTGAGGATCGATGCAAAGTGGAAATCTAGACCCCCTAAGGGTTAATATACCGTTTTGGATAGACAATTCATCAGGCGGTAAATTTTCAGAAATCCAAGTGCTGACCTCAACATCTGTTTTCAAATGATCTTCAGTTCTAAATAATAATAAATAGTATTATTCAATTAACTAACCACATTGTTACAAATATGACGAAATACTCTTATGAACTTATATAATAAAATGAAAAATAGTAAAAAATACTAAACGAAACAATGGATAAGTACAATAATGTCCCAGATATAGTTTTGAAAATATTATCTTGTAAAATTTTACTATTAAATTATTATATTTTTGGGAATTAACTACAAACGTAGCTAAAAACATTTTATTTGACGTCTCTTTAAAACCCCGTTAGTATGACGAAAATACAATAATTGTGTAATACATAATGTTACACTATCTCATAGTCTTTAGCGTAGAACCAGAAATTAAGGAGGGTGACGCATACAAGTAACCAGTAATTGTACGTCATTCTATAATTTTTCTGACGGGTTTTCTTCGGTTAAAGTTGATTTCATGTAATCGAGTTAATTATCTTCCAATAAAATCGTCCCAGTTACGCCACTCAAAAATTACATATATTGTCAATATGAATATGTCAGATAAAGTTAAATTATTGGAAAAATTTGTTTATCAAGCATTAAATTTTTTTTACAAAACATAAAATTTTTTGTTTTTGATTTTGGAAAATCAAACTCGATTTCCACTTTTTGTTCATTTGGCATGTTGTCTTTGATTGATCGGACAAGAGATGAAAGTTTTTGTTTAGGGGTAAATATTATCTTTATTCCTCTTGATTTTAGAATTTTGTCGATTTTGTCAGTGACATCTTTGATGTAAGAAAAAAAAGCTTTCGTATGATAAAGGGCTGAGTCTTTGGGTTATGATTGAGTAGGAGATTGATGTCTGTGAATGCTCCCATTGATGTGACTTTCGCGGTAACCGTTTTGGATGAGAGCTTGTTTTAAACTAGAAAGGTTAAATTGCTTCGGCGTTATAATATTTATGGTTTTTGATTTAAGGTGCCCTAAACTAAGTCTTAGACATTTATTGTGTAGTGCTTCAATTTTGTTTAAATGAGTATATGTGGCAGTTTCAGACAGCTACTGTATTCTATTATTGTTTATTTATATTTTTTGTGGCTGTTTGTTTCTTATAGATGTTTCTATTTTTAAAGAATATACAGGTATGGGTTATAGACTCAGACTTCAGAATACTACCTTGTTGTAATCCAGATCTGCAGATTCTAGAAAGCTAAAATTTGTTAATTACTATTTAAATGGGAATAAGCCACAATTAAAGGTTAAAATACGTTTATTGGCGTTTCAATTTCCACTTCGGAAATCGTTCTCAAAATACAAACATTAGTAAATTATCATGGAGATATAATATAAATTTACTAATGTTTGTATTTTGAGAACGATTTCCGAAGTGGAAATTGAAACGTCAATAAACGTTTTTTAACCTTTAATTGTGGCTTATACCCATTTAAATTATAATTAATTTAAAATGCCACAAGAAAATAGCTTCAGAACAATACTAAAATTTGTTGATTAATTTAAAAAAAGCTGATCGATTTAAGTAAGCCATTATAACGAAATTACTAAAAGAAATTGGTACCCCAACATTGATGAGCTTTTTTGCCAGTAAATTTAACTGGACGTTATCATATGCTAAATTGATATCCAAAAATGGGGCTAAAGTATTGTGTTTTTGAGTAAATCCTAAGTAGACATCATTTACTAAAATTGTAAGAGGTTTTAGGGAAGATCTGTTCTTTCTGAAGGCATATTAAAAATCCGGTAGAATTTTTTTCTTTTCCATTTATATTCAAGCGAATTAATTCTTTATCGTTCTACCCAGATTAAAAAAAAACATGATACTAAAGATATGGGTCTATATAAGGCTGCATTGCCATGATATTTTCTAGATTTTTAAAAGGCAATACGCATTTGAATTATAGGTAATAGGAATTTGTTTTTTTTTTGTAAAAATAATGTGTTGTCCTTATTTTTTTATGTTTTGACTTTGACTTCGATATTGATTTGATTTTTTTTATTTTATACAAATTAAATTAAATATATTTTCTTATTTGTTTGACATCGAAATTTTAAAACCAGCTAAACCAATTTTTTCTTTGGAAATTTTTAATTTCAAAACAGGTTTTTCAAAAAGTAGATTGTTCTATAAAACCCTATTATCTAAGTTTGCTCTTTACTGCAAGTTTGTATATTCAGACAGCCATACAGCTAAGAACACTGTAAGTAATATGATTCATCACCATCATTACCCAGCCCTTTGCATCTACTGCTGAAAATAGGCCTCCTTTATTTTTGTCCATTGTGTTCTATTTTAAGCACTTTTTATCCAATTTCTTGACATTTTCTTAAGATCGCCAGTCCAACGAGTAGGGGGTCTTCTTCTACTTCTTTTGTCCACTCAAGCAATCTCTTCGTCCACCTTTCATTACTTATTCGGGCGACATGTCCGGCCCAGTTTTATTTTAGTGTGGCAATTCGGGAAATTACATCGGTAACTCCTGTTCTTCATCTTAAGTCTTCATTTTTAACTCGGTCACGAAAAAATATACTCAGCATTGACCTTTCCATTTTCCTCTGAGCTATTTGCAGCGTTTAAGAGGTTGTAGCTGTCAATGTCAAAGTTACGGCACCAAGGTGCACCAAGTTAAGTCATCACAGGTAACACATATTGGTGTTATATTTTACGTTTTAAAGAAATTGGTATACCGCTAAAGATGTCTTTGAGTTTTCCATAGGATGCTCATGCTAGGTTTATTCTTCTTCGTAGTTCGCATGTTTGGATGTCTCTTGTGATCTTTATTTCGTGTCCAAGGTATATGTATTTTTCCACCAGCTCTACTTCGTTGTCTCCAATATTGATATTTCCGCTAGATAAAATATTGATTAGGCTATTTGTATAATATTATCAATAAAATATTCGTTTTGATACAGTCCAGGAAATTAAATCTGATTTAGAGACCACTGCTAAGTGTCTTATTAAGAATATTTGGATAGAAAATAAAAGTCCTATATACAAATTTAACAAAGATAAGATCGAGAAATCAGGTTACGTTATAAATTTAGAGTTTTTTAAATAAATATTGTGGTTTAATATATAGATAGTAATGGGATAGTGACGCATAACATATAGCCTCTCCTATTCAAATGTCAACCTCACCTGCTCGTATGATGATCTAGATCATGGTCATCTGGTGCATCCTGCTAGATAACCAACGAGGCTCTGACGTCCGAGTGTTTGACGGGATATGCAATCCACATTTATTGGCCAACGGCTTCGGGCGGATGAGCTGGTAAGTGAAAGGGCACTCTGTTGTCCAGAGATTGAGAAATTGGTCTCGAAGGCGGAAGAACCAAGAAAGTGGTCAACAGCATCAGAATGCAAAAGGCAACGAGAAATCACTGCATTAAAGGTCCCTGATGACATCTCTAGTACAGCTAACATGGCAAATACAACTAAAGTGGAAAAAACTACAGGGGAAGAACCCAGAAAAACCCCTGTGACAGAACTGGAAAAGTCTCTCTAAAAACTTCAGAGTTGATTATCAAAATAAATACCTGGAATGTGAAGACAGTGTATCAGGCTGAAAGACTTCAGAATACCATTCAAGAAATGATCAGAGTGGAAGTAGGATAAGCGAAATGAGGATACCAAATAGTGGTGCTTGTATTGTTGACAATCATATGGTATACCATTCGGGAAATGACGATGGTCAACATATGTATGGCGCTGGAATAATCGTATCACCTCAAGTACGTCAATATGTTACAAATGTTATACCTGTTTCTGAAAGATAAATAATAATTTAACTGACTACTACTCCTGTCAAACTAAATGTTTTAAAAGTGTATGCGCCAACCAGCGATACACCAGAAGAAGAGATAGAGCAATTCTATGAGTTGTCGATAAACTCACTAAAACAAATTAAAAAAGAAGATATAACTATTAGTATGGGTGACTTGAATGCAAAAATTGGTAAAGGGAAAAGCGGTGAATTAGTCGATGATTTTGGTCTAGGGAAGAGAAATGAAAGGGGAGAAAGATTAAAACTATTTGTAGAAGAAGAAGAATTTGCAATACTAAATACGTTCTTCAAACTACTACCAAGACGTTTGTATACTTGGGCCTCTCCACAAGATCAACCAGGAAACATAAAAAGGAATCAAATTGATTACATAATGGTGAACAAGAGATTCCGTAATGGATGCCTATCAGTTAAAAGTTATCCTGGTGCTAACGTATCGTCAGATCTTATTCCTGTTATTGGTAAATTTAGGTTTAGATTTAAAAATATTACAAAAAATAATAGTATAAAAATGTTATATGAGAAGACTAAAAGATAAGAAAACAAAGGAAACATTCGCACGGATTCTTTCAGAAAAGCTAAGCAATATGGGGTAAACATATGGATCCAGAAGAATCTTTTATGTGAAACCTTTAACAAGATCAGAGAAGAACATCTAATAGAAAATAAAGATAAGAGGAAAAGTTGGATGAATGACAATATACTGCAACTCATGGAAGAAAGATGAAAATCAAAGAATAACAAAAGAATGCAAAAAAAATATTCAGAGACAAATAAGTACCGAAATACGAAAGGCCAAAGAAAATTATTAACAAACATAGTGTGAAGAGATAGAGTTTGTTGAAACAAAAACACGATACATTTAATATGCATAAAAAGGTAAAACAAGCAGCTGGTCTTCAAAAATACAACACAGCTAGCAAACTGCAAGATCAACAGGGGAACATCATCACAAATAAAAATCAAGAAATATGCATATGGGCCTAATACATACAAGAACTCTTTAATGATCATAGGTCCGAACAACCTGCATCCTACATATGTAATGACCACTTACCAATCACATTAGATAAAGTGGAAAAAGCAATATCACAACTGAAAGATGGCATAGCTCCTGCACCTGACAATGCTTATGCTAAACTTATAAAGCTATTTAACACCGACAGTACTCAACGACTAACACAAATAGTCTTCTTCTTCTTCTTGAGATGCCGTGCATTTCTGCGTAGCCGTCCACCGTACATTGTCTTGTCAGGTAAGATGTTAAATAGTCTGGATTAAATAATTCTGTTTTTAGCAGCATTGCGAAGCATTTCATAGCTGTGGATTCCTATCTATTGTCGAATATTGCGCAGCCATGACAATTTTTTATGTCCCAGACCTCTCCTACTCTCTATCTTCCCTTCGAGTATCAGTTGCTGAAAAGTATATCTTTCTCCTCGTAATCCAAGTATGCAGTTTTCTTACTTTTTACATAACTAAAAAGGTCCCTATCCTGTAAGCCCGATCTTCTAAGTACTTCCTTATTTCTGACCCTGTCCGTCCATGATATTCTAAGCATTCGACGTAGGCACCACATTTCAAACACTTCCTGAAGATATCCTATATCGACCACGTTACTAACCAGGAAGTATTATTAAGAATGCAAAATGGAAAAGAGTGGTTAACGACAATAAAAACAGTCAAAATTGAATACCTTGGTCACATTATGAGGAACAGCGAAAGGTATGGGTTGCTGCAATTAATTCTTCAAGGAAAAGTAGTTACTATTTAAATGGGAATACGCCACAATTAAAGGTTAAAATACGTTTATTGACGTTTCAGTTTCCACTTCGGAAATCGTTCTCAAAATACAAACATTAGTAAATGAAACAAATTTTGTTTTTTTTTTGTTTAATTTACTAATGTTTGTATTTTGAGAACGATTTCCGAAGTGGAAATTGAAACGTCAATAAACGTATTTTAACCTTTAATTGTGGCTTATTCCCATTTAAATAGTAATTAATTTAAAATGCCACAAGAAAATAGCTTCAGAACAATATTAGAAAAAGTAGAACGAAAACGAGGAGCAGGAATGTGAAAAATTTTTTGGCTGAAAAATCTACGTACGTGGTTCAACACAACAACCACAAATCTTTTCAGAGTCGCAGTTTACAAAATACAGATTGCCATGATGGTCGCCAACATCCGAAACGGATAGGCACTACAAGAAGAAGATGTATGTATATAAACATAAATATTTTGTTTGAATGTCTTGATTTATTAAAATGTAAAAATACTTAATAATTGTATGTGTTTTTGTTGTAGTTTTGGCAACTATGAGTGCGATTTACCTGTAAGGCTGTGTCAATGGTATTTTTCTGTTTAAAATATCCTTTTTCCAATCATCATACATCATAGTTTTTCTGTATTCGAAAGTAAAAGGTCCGCAATATGCCAAAAATGCAGAACACACGAGACAGTCACCTATTAGGCGGTCTTTTGCAGAGAAGAGCTCTTGAAGTTCAAGTTTCCACCTAAAAGAAATTTCCGTGTTTTTACAATTAAAATCATTTAGTAATAAATATTAATGTATACAGCCATAAATGTCATGGGCATGCCATAAATGTCTCATATAGGCCTAAATTTTTTAAAAGACTTAAACAATAAAATAATGTAATAAAATACTATGAGATTAATGGATTACGGTATTAATTAGAAAAGCAAACTTACATATTCAAATTTAAATGGTTTCAAATAGAACAAATATCTGCAAAAGCTCCTATTTTACAAAATAACGTTTTAAATACTTTATTTAAGGGGAATACCATCAAATTTTAATTAACACGTCATGTTTATACTAGTCTATGATCCTACTGCAAAAGTACTGTGTTCGTAACGTAGTTAATCAAACTTACATTTTTACATACATTTAACAATATGAAAATACATTGATAACAGAATGATAGTCAAAAAGTGGTCGCAAATAGGTTTAACTAAATTAATGGTAATTGATTTTTCAACAAAAATGTCGTTCCTTTATTTTGTAAATAATCTTTAATACAAATTTATCTTTAATACAATGTATTAAAGATAAAGTAAAAGTCACTGGTTTGACATGGCGAGTGTATCTTCTGTGAAGTTTTAAAGCCTGCGTCGATAGATAGTATTAATAATAAACATATCATAAACATATAATAAAAAATACACTTTTTCTTTTTTTTTTTTTTTTTTAATGCAAACTTTGCTTTTATCAACGTAATAAGAGTATAACTAGCTTTAAAACTTGTTCAGAATAATCTGACACTCTCCAGCATTGTCAAACTAGTGTCGTTGTGCGCTAACTGTTTTTTACTTTATCTTTAATTCGGTGCGTTTTCAATAGCTGGCAACCCTAATTTGTGACCATTTCTTATCAGGCAACATTATATCATCATTGAAGAATAAACTATGGGGGTTGAAACACTTTTATTACGTATGTTCTGATTACAATCGTTAAAAAGCCGACTAATACAAAATATCGACCGACTTTGTCGAGTGTTGATGGCGAAGTGCTTCGTTGGCGCCTAAGCCGTTTTCTGCCTTAGCGGGCAAATACAAAAAGCGCTCCAGTTAGTGGCGCATATATTTAAATAGAGATAAAAATGAATATATCACCACTGTAATAAATAAATTCAAAACAAATATAAATGCGAAACGGAACACTCATATTAAAAAAAACAGCTTAAATTTGATATAAAAAACATGCATAAAATGCGTAATGAGCAGCTTATTTTGTATAAAAAATAAATGAACGAAATGTTTGTTAAAAAATTAATTATCATTAATTTTTTTAAAACTATTTGCGGCCACTTTTTGATTGGCAATCTGTTACCAATGTACTCTCCTATTTTTAAATGTGTGTAAAAATATCGTGATAGTAAACGTACATAGAGAGCAATACGTTAGTATCTGAAATCGTTAACCTATCAAGGAAATTAATTACTTTCACAGGGATTCTCTTATCAGTTAGTAGTGGAGCGCCTGGGGATTTTCACCTCGGATTAGAGTTATAGTGAATGACTTAATATGATCGATGTGGGATATTGTTTTTAAAACTATAAATTGCAATGTTTACCCAAAAATTTTTTGTGCACTCAATTTTTTTGTATTGTTTAAACAAATTATTATAAAAAATTAATGTTTGATCATATATTTTAACTTTAAATAGTATTTTTTTTATTTATATATTAAATCTTACCTGATTTAATAGGTAGAAAAACATGGAGGGGAGACCGGAGCGACAGCTGCTATGTACAATGGAATTTCTCGGCCAGTTTAATTATAAATGAAACGCACTCTATTGTGTACATTTAAAAAATAAGGTAATTAATTATGACTAATGAAAAGAAAAAAAATTATTAGTACAAAATCTGTTTATTTAAATATATTACGTTGTTGTCTACATCAAATATTTTCTTTTATTCCATCTATCTGTATAATAGGTGAAGTATTGGAACAACTATTTCCGCTGCACTGTAAACATGCTACACTTTAGTATAAACCACTTTTTCGGCATCCACACGCAGCTCCACATTTCTTTTTGCAATTACAAAACAACATTTGCAATAAATTATCCGGAGCGGGTAATTGATTCATTGTTATTGGGATGTACATGTTATTGGAATATTTCCATCCCCTATTTTCAATAACTACGTCATTTCCTAGCCATATCTGAATTTGTAGGTACACTCTTTTAAGGTGCTCAAACGCTGCATCAGCTGTTGGAGGCAGTGATGACAAAAGAACACTCGTATTTTTGACTGTTGCTTTTATGAAATAATTGAACCTCAATGTATTTAAATCAAAAGTTTTAGACGGAGCGCCATATAAACTCAAAATACATGCTACACCTGCTTGCAATATATTGTTGGCGTCTTCATTGATATTTTTAAATACTTTTACTGAGTCATGTAAATCAATCCGTTTCTCAAAATTTTTGGCAAACTTAATTTTTCCCTTATTGAAAAACGCAGAAGTAGTGTCACAACCCGTAAAATCATGTAAAAAAAGAATATGTTCTTTACAATTTGGTAAAGATTTTTCTAAACATTTCGATGAAAATATCTTCTGTTGAACTTTGCCTCGGAATGGTTTTAGAAAATATATTTCACATCTTTATCTACCAATGCCGTTAATATCACTAAGACATCGATATCTTCTGAAACTATAACAACATCTTTTGATTCCAAATTTATTGCCGTCTCAACAATTAGTTTGTCGGCATCACTTTTCACTTGGCACGTAAAAATATTGTTGTCAGCTAATTGAATTCTCAACATTTCTATCAAGCAAATTTTATTTTTACTATTTGTCAAAAATTTATCTTGAGAAATTTTTAGAGCATGTGTTAATCAATTCAATATCTGCACATTTATTTTTTAAGGCGCGAAGATTCCGTTCGGCTGATTTAATACTATATTTTTTAAACCCATCAAATACCACGTACGTGTTACTATCATAATTATTTTTTAAATATCTTACATAATGGTTACATATCATTGCAAACGTTTCATTTAATTGCCATTTACAACGATGTAGTAACATGCCTCCGTCAATAACCTAATAAGAGATGTTCTACACTTTTTAAATTAATAGAAATTTCCGAAATAATTCGTAAAATGTTGATTTTTTTGTTTTTCGCAGTTCACCATTTCAAATACAGCAAGTGGATATGGTGTCAATTCGGAATTCATATAATTTTTAAGTGCTTTGTCGGTTTTTTTTTAAACACAAATACGTTGAAACAGCAGTAACGGGTCAACAGGAATAACCTCGTCATGAATTTTAATTTTGCTATTTTTCGCCAATAGAGAATTTATTTTATTTTTCCTTGACAATTTTAATTCACGTAAATTTTGTCCCCCTGTTTTTTTCATTGCCTTCAAACCTGCTTTAAAAGCATCGTAACAATTTATCTTTTTATCTCCAGTAATTCCAGTAGCAATAGACATAATAGCATCTGTATCAGGAAAAGGGCTGTGTTGCTTAAATAAATCCACTAATAATTTGACATCTGTATTATCCCTTTCTATTCTAGCATCTGTTAAATAAATGTTGATGACTTTTGTTGAAAGACATGTCACAAAATTTTTCTATAGCTTCAATAATATCTTTACTGTAAATAACTCTTCTGATCCATTTATACACAACACTTTCAGTGGCACCACGTTTAAAAGGACCTCCTTCGACACTCATCCCTTTCATTAAAGTTTGCTCAATAGTCTGATCACTTGCAATGCCAGAAAAATAATTATCCGAACGCCTAGATGTGAAATATCCTGCCGAAAATTTTTGAAACTCCATCGGGTCCATTTTATGCTGTAATTCTTTCATATCTTGTAGATAAATTTGTAATGCCTTCGCATAGGGAAATGCCCGGATGCATGCAATAATGGAATCATTTGCTCAATACTATACAAATGTAAATTCATATCTCCCATAGAGTCCGCAGCAATGAAGTGCTTTAATATTGTAACCATTCGAAAATAAGTAATCCATAGTTTTGAAGTTTTATTTTTATTTTCAAGCTCAAGTAGCTTATTTTCAAAAATTATAGTAAGAGTTTGAAATCCGTGGTTTTCAGTGATTTCAGTGTAGTTGAACATTTTAAAAATCATGGAGTTATTTTCATCATTCAGTACATTTGCAAAACCCGTATTGTGTTCAATAAGATTTTTAAAAATCAATTGTGATAACGCTTGCTGTAATAAAGTATGAGCACGTACAGCTCTAGCATACGCATGTCCAGATGCTATGTGATCAATTGTATTTTCAGCATATATGGTAGAAAGCGCTTCTTTTATCCCACTTCCAGGCATATTATAACCAATGGATCCCATGTAAGACATAAGAGTATGAAAAGAGCCTAGCCTCACAACAACTAATACTTCGTCAGATAAATGCACAGCAGAAGCAATATCCCGTGCTTTCATGTAGAGAGGTTGATCGAATGTTAAGGTTCATGTTCTCATATTCAATTCTTTAGCATTATCTACGAAACTTTTCATAGTTGTGTAAATTGTGTTCTAATCGCTTGGAGGTGAATTAATAAAAGGCAAAAAAATTATCGATGACACATCCAAATCATGTGCATTAGTTAATAAATTCATAAATCCATTCCATCCGAGAAATTTGTTATTATTTTTGAACTTCAAATACGTCCACAAAATATTTAATTGCCCATTTGTAGTAAATTTCTTGATATCCGGTTCAATTTCAGATAACTTAACTACTATCTTTGAAAATCCTAAACCTGTACAAGCTGGATATATTTGCAGAGGGATATTTCCGTGTTTGATAAATTCAGACTCTGCTGGTAGTGTCTTCCGACGCTTGATAGGTCGTGGAGGTTGTATACCATCTCTTGGAGTAACTATTTCAATGCTTCCGATATAATGGAACGTTCCCTTACCATCAATAGTGTTGCTATTGAAATCAGCATTATCATGCACAAATTGAACGAAAGTGCCAGGATTTATTTCTGGTGAAGCTGTAAAAGTTGCTGAAGCTTCGTATAACGTAGCCTCTTTGTACGGAGCACAGAAGCCTAAAGAATGATATATATTTCTTACTTTTTTAGAGCCAAATTTCCTATGAAACATCACAACCAAAGTAATATCAAGTGGCGATAAAAAAAGATCTTGGTCGTACAGCTGATATGATTGCATGCGCTATCGATTTACATTTCTTCTTATATCTCGGAATTGTTTCTGCATTATTTTTCTTATCTTTTAATATTATTTCAGATAGTAACAAATTTAAAGATGTTGGACTTGATTCATTAACATCTTGAAGCATTTTGTCACTTGGCGTATAATTTTCATTACCGTACACTTGGGCTCTTATATCTCTCCGAATAATTTGGCTCGCCGCTTTCAAATTCTTCTTCTTCTTTACTATTATGTTTTTGATTGTACCAGTTTTCTGTTAATATATCATGGTTAATTTTTGTAAAACATATAAAACTTATTGGATCCAAATTTAGTTGAAACGATAATATCATCGTGAGAGTGTTCTATTAGTCGTTTTTTCATCCGGGATATGCTCTGTAGTGATGACGTTTTTCAACTCTTGCATGGTAAATTGGCAATCATCATTCTCTTCATATTTGCTTTATTGCTGCAATCATATTTGCTTTATTGCTGCATCTACCATCGGAATTCTCGGATTAATATAAAATTCGTGATGGATTCATTTAAAGTTGGAGTGTTGATGTATGAAATCTGCCTACGCCGAGCTTCATTTAATTTAGCTTCTTTTGTTTTATCAGCTTCTTGTCCGCAAATAAAACAGTTTTTTTCCCAATTGAAGTTATTAAAATTCATGCTACTTCGAAGTTTTTTTTTCAGAGGCGTTTCACGGACCTTATTTTTATACATTCCAATATACTTTTTATTAATATATTTTTGTCGACAACTTGAATAAGCATAAACAAATTCAGTTTGTAGGTGAGGTAACAATCCATCTTGTCGTTCGGTTACAGCAGCTGGTAAAGCAGTTACTCCTCTACTAATTTTTATAATTTCACCTAAATTTGAATTTTTTTAGAAAGATGAACCCAGGTGTATACATATTATGCAGCTATTTTCATCAGCCATGCTGCTAGCCGTTGGTTTATCCATTGTTCGAAATCTAAAAAAAATTAATATCTAATTAATTACATTTGATTCATTATTATCATATATTTTTTTTATTGAAACTGATCTTTAATTTTTTATTATTTAATTGATTCAATAATGAACTGTAGTTATCAATCTAATCACTTTCCAAATTAAGCAATACGAAATAATTTGTAATAGTTCAATATCAAAACGTCGCCTTCAATACACCTTCCAGTACAAAAATATACAAACATTTTTCACTAAAAAACCAAATTTTCACTGTTATAGAAGCACAATATTCACAGAACATTACTTGCAACTAAACTAGCCGAGCCGAGACATTCCATTGTACATAGCAGCTGTTGCTCCGCTCTCCCCTCCACGTTTTTCTACCTGTTCGAGATCCCTACTGCTATTTTTATACACAGATATCTTTGAAAAATGTTCCTATATGTCTACTGAGGTAAGATTTAACATATAAATAAAAAAAATACTGTTTAAAGTGAAAATATATGGTCAAACATTAATTTTTTATAATAATTGTTTAAACAATAAAAAAAATAGAGTCCACAAATAAATTTTGGATTAACATTGCAATTTATAGTTTTAAAAACAATATCCCACATCGATCATATTAATTCAATTACTATAACTCTAATCCGAGGTTTTACGGTTTTGAATGCTTGAGGCACTCCACTATAGCATTTTAAATTAATGAATGTTATCAATTTCAATTTTAATTTTTGATAAATATTTTTGTTTAAAAAAATTCTAATATTTTTAAATTATAACAAAGAATTTATATTAATTATACAAAACGTTCTAGAACCTATATGTAACACATATATACAATGAATTGTTTTGAGTTTACCTTTCTTGTTCAGAGCTTAAACCAGTAATCAATTTTTGGGCTGCCTCTAATCTTTTCATCATTAAATCCGTTTCCTCTTGCAATTCGATTCTTCTTTTCATTGCAACAGCATATCTCTCGTTTAGTTGGTTTAATTTATCCTCTAATTTCTGAATCTCTTTATTTAATTTATCTAAAAAGTTCTTAGCTGCTTGATAATCGGCTTGAAGCTGTTCTACCCTATCCATTTTTGGTTTTACTTCCTATAAAGATATAACAAAGAGTAATATGTATACATATATATATATATATATATATATATATATATATGTATGACAATATATATATATATATATATATATATATATATATATATATATATATATATATATATATATATATATATATATATATATATATATATTGTGACAATTAGGGTTTATAGAAAATAATTTATAAGTTATATACTACATAATATTAGATATTTGGTTGTTTTAAATAAGTTATATACTAGAGAATTTTATAAAAATTATTTATGTGAGGGCATTTTAAGAAATTAGCATATAATGATTGTAAAAAGTTGTATTTTAGTAGTTATGATTTTGTAGATATTTTAAGTGAGCCATGTGACTAGGCAACACACTATACCCTCCATTCCTAAGTGTCATTTTAAGAATTTTACGAATATAAGTGGGGTTATATTGTTTGAAAGGTGTATTTTATTAAATTAGAGTGTTAGTTACTAATTTGAATGTTTATTCTGATCTGAAAAGCCTAAATGTCAACAAAATTATCAATGGAACATTAACGAATTCTCCAGAGTGCAGAATTTGACCTGTGTTTATGTTGGAACATTCTGGAATAATGATTATGGCGGTGGATCGAACAGATATTTTTTTCGAGAACATCTATATAGAAGTTAATAGAACGAATGGAACATGATCTCTTACCAGATGGTTCTGGAATATCAAAAAGGATATAAATACCCGTGATTTGGATTCAAGATGGCAGTTTTTAGTCAGAAGTCAGGCCAGTTTATTATGAAAGTTAGTACCTAGACACATTTAGTTAGTGAATAGTGAAGTAAATTGTTCAGAATTTTCAAGAAGTCAGTCAGAAAAGTTTAGTAAGAAATATGAAAGTTAGTTGGAGTCAGTGAATCAGGTACAAATAGTCAAATTGTTTAATATAGTGAGTTAAATGAAGATTAAAAATTATGCATATATTTAATGCACATTTATAATTATACACAAATAATTATTGAAGATTATAAAAGTATATTAGAAGAATATTGGATGGACATTGGAAGGAATTAAAATTATATTATGATTGGAGATTAGTATAAATCAACTTATAATAATTGGATATTGGTCTATTGAAAAGAAGAATAAATATAAATGCTGTTTGCTGGTTTGGTTGGTGGTGTATAAATGCTGGTGAAGAAAACTATATCTTAAATTGGTAGAAGCTGATAATTGGAAAAAGTAATTTCACAAAAAACAAGGATAACTGAAGTACGAAGACATTCAGTGGTGATTAGAATCTATATAGTAGAAAACAGTTCATTTAGGCATTCAGTGAAAGAAAGGTACAAAATTTTGTTAATATAATTTAGTTAGTGTCATAACAATTTCAATTTTGAAGATAGTTTGTTTAAATTTTACATTGTCTATAGAATTTAATTAGTTTTATAAGAATATCAATTTAAAGATAGTTTATTTTAAATTTATATTGGCTAGGTTAGATATCTATGTGTGTTTCATAATAGTTATAATAAAGATAATTTAAAAAAGTACTTATAAGCTAATTCTTTGAGAACCGCGATAAAAACCCTATATTATTAAAATACTCATTGCTCATCATTCAAACAAAAAACACATCATAACAATATATATATATATATATATATATATATATATATATATATATATATATATATATATATATATATATATTGTCATACTTCTTTTTCTCAGTCAAAGAGAAAAATGCTTATTTTATTATAGAAGGGAAAATAGAAAGCAGACGCGGCCCCAGACTTTCAAAGTTTAATAAGGAAAGCCCAAAATAAGGAAGACTTTGCAGAGGTCATCGCCAACCTTCGCTAAGAAGACGGCACCTAAAGAATAAGAAGAAAGAGAAAAATAAAAATTAATAAATAGACCATTTAAATAAATTTTCAAGACATCCTGGTAAACAAAATTTATGTATTATATTAAGATAAGATTAGATTAACGGAAAGTTTTGCCTGTCAACAACTGATCTTTAAACACTCACAGGTAAAATCTTTTTATATAGAATTAGAAAGCCCATACTTATTATAATCTTTTCATGGTTTGTATTTGACCTAGGATTAAGATATTGTAATTAACCTTTTGTTATAGGAATGAATTATGTATTTGTAACCAAAGGGAAAGCCAGTTTTAAATCAAAAATTTTAGTTTCTCTGGAAACAGTAATGAAGTTTTTTCTTAATGATTGATTGAGACAAAATTGATTTTTGTTTCGACAGTTTTTTTGGAATGGGAGAATTGATAGTCGATGTATGAGAGAAAGGGGCAGTTGTCATTTGATCATCGAAAGGAAAAGTCGGGTCTCGATATAGGGTGTTTTCGTGAGTTTGGATACCGGCATTGTGAAAGGAAGTTAGCAGAATTGTGGAAGAAGATTACAAGTCGATGAAAAGATATCCTTGGATCTAAAATGGGCAGTTTCTGGAATACGCTATTGAACAAAGCCAAAGGATAGGAGGTTGTGGTGTAGCTAAGGAGGGCTCACAAGGGGTAGTGCTTTTTACCTTCTGTGGTCACTCCTGATGAATAACCTGATCTTGCCCTTTGAAATACAGAGCCTGTGCGGATAATCTAGTTATTAGGATATATGGAAAATACGGAAATATTTTGTCCATTGCAATTTAATGAACAGTCAATATCCTTACTAGGTGGTGCGATAGACCACCCTTTGTCAATCCTAGTAAAACAGTAGTAGTTAGTTTCTCAGGAAAACGAAACCTAGATAACATCTAAATGTCCCTCTATATGGAGAAATTGTCAAAGATACGAATGAGATCAAATATCTAAGATTAATACTAAATAAGCGGCTCACGCAGAATACCCTTCTGAAAATAATATCCAACAAATGATAGCGACCTTTGGACATGTCGGAAACAGGGTCTGTTATTAACCCAAAACTCTTTCTAGTAGCGATAAATGATGTATTATAAAACAGAAAAACCTTTAAAAACAGATATTTATGCTGATTATTTAGTGGTATTTATAAAGGAAAATAATATAGATAGTATGATAAAATGTTTATAAAGCTTATAACTTAACTGGAGACATCTGAGACAGTCTCAGAACAATGACTTTGAATTTTCAAGTACAAAAACAAGAGTCATGGTTTTTGTCAAGCCAAAATTGCTTGTTCTAACGAAAATTTGTTCTTGAAGAAAAAACATTTGTTAACATCTGTTTTATTAAAAAATGATTATCCTTTATCGTTTATAAATAAGGAATTTTCAACAATCGACTGAATAGAACAGAACAACTTAGAACGAAATTCTACAGCATACACAAGGAATAATACAAGGAAAATAACAATACCATACATAAAAGGATTATCAGAAAAACTTAAAAGGATAGAAAATAAATTTAACATTTCAACAACATTCAAAACAACAAACACATTAAGATCTATTTTGTCTAAAGCCAAACCTAACAATGAACAAGAAAGGACAAAGCAAAGAATTGTATTTATAAAACAGTGAACATTGTGAATGCGATCAGTTTTATTTAGAGGCCATTAAATGTTAGAATAAATGAACATCAACCTTATATTAAAAATAGAGAATTTGATAGATCTCAAATATATAAACACGCATGGGATAATGAACATAGGGTTCAATGGAATGATTCAAATATATTCCTAAAAGAAACGGATGATAAAAAAGGAAAAAACTAAAGAAGCGGTTCTAATTATGCGACTTAGCTCTAATAGAGGCGCTTTAAATTTTCAAATATTAAAGTTCCCAAAGTTTTAAAGCAGTGCAATCTGCGCAAGTGGTTGTACCCATAGGGTTTTTTAACCAGCAATGGATTTAAGAAACAGATAAGTGTTAACTTTAAATGTAAAACTTACCAAATGTTCAATTAATTAATGGTAGGTCTAAGTAGAAGACCGTTTTAATTGTACTTATAGCGGTTACCTGAGGTTTTAGTTAAAAAAATGTTTGAACTTTAAACTGTAATTGATTATTTTTATTTAGGTCTGTATTAATAACTCATTGCTCTTTAACGAAAATAATAAAAAATACCTTAAAGACTTCGCAATATCCTAGTACGGCTTGCACAAATTTCAATAGACCATAACCTGCTTTACTGATATTCTGCATTTCGCCTAATTTTTTGGAATTTTTCATATGAGCCTTGACTGCCTTTTGTTGACTTTGTGTGATGGCATCGACATTCATTTCTTGTAGACTCCGCAAAAAATTGCTATCAGCCATCATTCCCTTTGCAGCTTTCCAGTTGATTTCCTTATAGCCTAATAAATATATAAAATTAAGTGATCAATATAAATAACATTTTAAGGAATATAAAATGGCAGAAAAGAAGGTATGCTCGAAGTTAATTTGTGAAATTTTTTGTCACACGTACTGGTAAGATTTGGTTTGAAGTAATTGCTTAAACAAAGTTGAATAATAGACGGTTACTGTACACAATTTTTTTTGCATATATATGTGTCAAATTGGAGACACTATTAGTGTCTCCAAGATACGGGTGAGTTAAGAGCGGGAAGTTTTACTTGAATATTGAAAGAAACTTTAATTTAATCAAGTAAAGAGTTGGTTATAAGAAATATATAAAATGATATATAAATATATATATATATATATATATATATATATATATATATATATATATATATATATATATATAAATAAAATATAACTAAAAGAAGAGTAATGTGTCTTAAATCGAGACTTTAAAATAAATTAACTTTAAGTGCGATGTGTCTTACCACAGCCACTTTCACTTCCTTACTTGAGTTTTGAAAGGTAATTGATCGTTAGTCGTTCTGCAAGTCAACGTAGGAAAGAAAAGTGGTTATTAAAAATAACCAACCCTCTATTGAACAAAAAAATGTTTTTATGATTCAGGATAGGTTGCATTTCGCAACACATAACATTAGTTTTATATTTATTAAAAAACGGTTGCTAAATATCGTCTCAAAGTGACTAGTCTGTACAGGGTAAGATATGCAATACTAACCTTATGGGAATTTCGCCAAAATGTTGCCAGTTTTATGCAGTGAGCGATGGCGTTCTCTACTGTCTATCTTTCAAAATAAACGAAATAAACCAGGAGTTCTCAACAAGTCCTCACGTACAATTTTATGTAATTTACAAATATCGTTTGCTAATACTTTTACATAATACATACTATACATTATTTGTTTCTAATAGTAACTTATCAACTTTTATCTTTTATTAGTAGCAATAGTATAATAAAATGTGCATTAAATAAACATTTGCTTCAAAGTTTAAAATAATTCCAGTAATTTCTATTAACTGCCAAATTTAAAATGTTATTTATATTCCCGCCATGCTAATTACTGCCATAATGGGTAAGGAATTTGTAATTTTGGTTGATATCAACTGCAAATAATTTCTTCTAAGTCATTCAGTAATTAAGAAGCAATTAGAGTAATTCTTGTATAGAATATGTTTAAAAGCTTGATACATCTTCGTCTTCTTCAAGTGCCCTGTTCGTTGCGAACGTTGGCTATTAACATGGCAATTCTGATCTTATTTGCTTGATACATCCAGGGCCTAAATTAGTCTTTATTTGTTCTTCGGAGCGCGTAAACATACTCGAGTTACGATTATTTGTACCATCTTGGGTGTACTGTTACTGTTTTGTATATATATATATATATATATATATATATATATATATATATATATATATATATCGGTTTCATTGCGTCGTTGTCCGATGCCTAATTTCCACGAATTTTTATCATTCCATTGTTCTTCGGTCAAGTCTCGGGAGCTCATTGCCTTTGTTATTCCCTCCTTCCATGTTCTTTTTGGTCTTCCTCGTTTCTTACGATTTGGTGGTATCCATTTCATGGCGATTTTTGGTAGTCTTGTTTCTGGCATTCTTTGAACATGGCCATACCATATAAGTTGTTTCCCTTCTATTTCTGTTGCCAGTGATCCATCTACCCCCATCCGATTCCTTATTTCATCGTTTCTAATTTTGTCTGCATTCGAAGTGATCATCTAAATACATCCATTTCTGTTTCTTCGAGTTTTCTTTTATTGCTTTCTGTTAGTCTCCATGTCTCTGTACCATAGGTTAAGCTGGTTTTTATGAGAGATTCATATATATTGTATTTTCGTCTTTTACCAATTTCTGAGCTCCAAAGAACTCCGTTAAGGCATCCAACTGTTCTACGAGCCTGGGTTATTCGTTTTCTAATTTCCCTATTGTCTGTGCCTGTGGTGTCGAAATCAATTCCTAGGTAGGTATATTCAGTGCAGAATGAAATTTCGGTTGTGTCCATCTGAATGTTGGATAGTTCTGCACCTATTGGGAGATATTTTGTTATTTGTGTATTGAGTTCTAATCCCCACTTCTTGTATTCTTCCTGTAGTTTTCTGGCCATATATGTCAGGTCTTCTTTATCGTTGGCTATAAGGACTTGATCGTCTGCAAACTGTAGGACATATAGGCAAGTTTCTCCCAGGTCAATGTCCATTCCTCTGCACTTTCTCTTCCACTGATACAGTGCTTTCGCCACGTAGATTTTAAACAATGTGGGGGATATGCAACACCCCTGCCGGAGTCCCTTTTTTTGAAAGTCTACTGTTTTGTTATTATTATTATTTGTTGGTGGTTGTTATTGTGATTTGCTGTCGGCAATTATTGCTATTTTCTGTTGATGGCTATTGTTATATTTGACGCCGAATTTTTACCGCAAAATGGAGAAAACTGTTCAATGGAAACGTGGAAAGCTTTGAAACTTTCAGAGAAGCAGATACTTCTTCTTCTTAAAGTGCCCTCTCCTCAATGGAGGTTGGCTACTACAATTTTAAAATCTTCTCTATCTTCAGCTGTTCTTATTAGCTGTTCAAAATTTAGCCCTGTCCATTGTCGGATGTTTCTGAGCCACGATAGTCTTTTCCTTCCTAGGCCTCTCTTTTCCTCGATTTTTCCTTTTACTATAAGTTGGGCATATTGGTACTTATTATTTCTCAGTATGTGGCCTAGGTATGATGTTTTTCTAACTTTTACTGTGTTAAAAAGTTCTCTTTCCTTGCCTATTCTATGCAGCACTTCTTCGTTTGAGGTATGCGATGTCCATGAAATTTTGAGCATTCTCCGGTAGATCCACATTTCAAAGGCCTCCAATTTATTTACGGTTGATGTTTTTAGGGTCCACGTTTCAACTGCATATAGAAGAGTCGACCAGACGTAGCATTTTGATAAACGTAGTCGAATTTCGAGTTTTATTCGAGAATCACAAAGCAGTTTTTTTATTTTTTCGAAAGATTTTCTGGCCTGTTCTATTCTCGATCTTATTTCTAGATCAGGATTTAGGCTGCTATCGATCCAACATCCCAGGTACTTAAATCTATTGACCTGTTCTAAAATGTGCCCATTTATTGTGCAAGGTTGAGGTACGTTTTGATTTTTTCGGATTGACATCACTTTGGTTTTTTTAATGTTTATTTTCATACCAAATTGCTCACAGGTCGAGTTGGTCTTGTCGATAAGTCGTTGTAGACCTACGTCGGAATCCGCAATTAACACTGTATCATCGGCGTATCTGATACTGTTGATATTTACGCCATTCACCTTGACTCCATCCTTGGAATCCTCCAATGCTTCTTTAAATAGAAACTCGGAGTAAAGATTAAACAGCAGAGGCGACAGAACACATCCTTGTCTAACTCCCCTCCTAATTTCTACTTCTGCGGATGTGGAACCTTCGATCCTAACTCTGGCGTTTTGGTTCCAGTACAAGTTTTTTAAGAATTTGATGTCTTTTCCATCTAAACCGACTTCTTGCAAACGTTCTAATAGTAGGTCGTGTCTTACTCTATCAAATGCTTTTTCGAAGTCTATAAAGCATATAAATATATCTTTCTGTTGGTCGTAGCATTTTTGGGCGAGAACTAGTAAACTGAACAGGGCTTCTCTCGTTCCCATGCCGGCTCTGAATCCAAACTGATCGTCTCCGATGATTGTTTCGCACTTGCTATAGATACGATTATGTACGATTTTTAGTAGGACTTTTACTGCATGACTCATAAGGCTTATCAGACGGAACTCATTGCAGTGTTGTGGGTTTGGCTTTTTTGGTAGTGGGATGAATATTGACTCCAGCCAATCTTGGGGTATTTTACCTGTATCATAAATGCGATTGAATAAAAGGACAAATATTTCGATATTTTCTTCGCTGATTAATTTTAACGTTTCTGGGTATATTCCGTCTGGACATTGCATTTATGATTTCAGATTTCAGAATTGTTGGCCCTTCGTTGTTATTTTCCAATCTTGGTTCTTCTCGTATGCTCATGTAAGCAGATACTAATGAATATTAATAATTATCATCTTAATCACGATAACAACGATTATGTATCAAGTGTAATTAGGAAAGGGTCAGAAATGAGTAGTGTTTGCGAAAAGACTCTGTTTCGCATACGACAGGAATGAAGCCAAGTGTTAAAGTGAAAATTTTAAATTTTATTTTTCGCTATAACTTTTACGTTTGTAAATATTTTTAGACAAAAATTTACAGTTTGATGCTTTTGAGTACGATAGATTATAATTTAATACATACTTTAATGTAACTAATAGAAGGCGCCACATATGCCACATGTTTGGCATAAATTTGCGCTTAACTTTTTTGCTCTTTAAGTTAGCTCTATTTGTATTAAAAAATATGACAGATACATTATTTTTACAAAAAATAGGTTTACTTGTTAATAACCTGAAAATTCAACCGTTTTCGAGATAATCGCATTTTATAAATCAGCTGCATAATAATTCCTAGTTTAATATTTGTGCAGTAAAGCACTGAATGCCTGTAGATAAGCATAATTCATAGTTTATTCTTATTAAAACAACTCAAAGATGATAATGTAACATCACAAAATGCTTTGTTATGGGTGCTAAATGTCTTATTGGAGAAAAGATTTTTCATTTTTTCTTTAGGTGCCGTGTCCGATTCAGACGTTGGCCGTCATCATGTTTACAATTTCCCTTTTCTATCGCTTCTTAAGTTTCTATACTGTCGTTGTATTACTTTTTCTCTATTGTTAAATACTGAAAACCCAAAATATGTGGTTTTTGCAAGATGGTACACGACCACATTCTAGAGAGAAGGCAGTTAGAACATACTTAAATACAACTTTTCTGAACGTTGGGTTGGTCGTGGTAGTCATATTCCTTGGCAATGTGGTGAGATATTGATATAATTATTAAATTCATAAAAAATCCTAAAAGAATACTTATTATTCATTACGTAAATTATTTACCCATTTTTATTAGGACAAATAGAAACTAGAGCACAGGTATTAAATAACACATTATGTGTCTTGTTTCGTAATACTTTTGCTACAAATTTAACCTTAAAGACTCAGCATTTTTACAAAAACAGCATCGTTGGCCTAATAACCGATCTTGTTATAAATATAGTAAACACACAGTCAATTTAGTTCAGCATAATATTAGTTCGTTAGTAAATCATAATAGTCCATTTGTTCGAGATGTAATTATAGTTACTCGTAAGCTGTAACGTAATCATATAAATAAGTAATGGCATCGATAGGTTATTCCGTGTGTATATAAGTAACCAATGAACGAGATACATCAGAATTTAATACATTATTTAACCTCTGCGACAAATAGGATGTAGTTCCATAATATACCATACGATTTGGATATGTATCCAAAAGAATATATTCATACATTATAGCCACCACGTAGCCCAGAATTTAATCCGCTTGATTTTGGTGTATGGGTCGCATTAAAAGAACGTGTCTATAAGAATCCCATCAACATTCGCAACCAACTATGGGAGGAAATAAATACTGCAGCAGTTTCTTTAGAACCAATGATGCTTTTTATTATGAGACGATTTTTTATGGAATATATTGACAAATGAATTAAAGAAAATGGTGGACATATCGAACACTAACTTTGACAAAAAGTTATGTTACTTAGTTTAACTATTTCTTTATTTGGTTTGTAAACAAAATGTTTTGATTATGACTTTAATTTAACATAAAACGTAAAATGTTTGATGTAGTATTCTATTATTCTGTTATTTTATCAAATCCTATTATTAATTATCCTGCTGATATATTTATTTTATTTAATATTTCGTTAACTACAACCTTAGTTAAAGGTACTTTATACCAAAATTCAGAAGTATTAATGTTTTTGTCTATTTTTTCTTCTTTGCCTTGAGTAATTGCCTTAAATCAGAATTATGCAGCTGATTTGTAAAATGCGATTATCTCGAAAACTGTTGAGTTTTAAAGTTATTAATAAGTATACCTTGTTTTTTTTTGTTAAAATAATGTATCTTTATTATTTTTTAACCCAAATACAGGTAACTTCAAGGGCAAAAAAGTTAAGTGCAAATTTATACCACATATGTGGCATATGTGGCGCCCTCTATCAGTTACATCAAAGTGTGCATCAAATTATAATTTCTAATATTTAAAAGTACCCAGTTGTAAATTTTTATACATAAATGTTTACAAACATAAAAGTGGTAGCGAAAAATAAAATTTTAAATTTGCACTTTAACACCCTGTATCTTTCTTAATATCAGCATTTTATTAAAGCAATTTGGCTTAAATCGTAATATTTTAAAGTGTAGAATCTACTGTTTCGTTTTGTACAATTACTTAAGGACCACCCTGTATATATATATATATATATATATATATATATATATATATATATATATATATATATATATATATATATATATCGTGGCCTCAATACTACAACTAGGTAACTCAAATATAACACTTCTAAAAAAAACGCATTTAAAGATTTTTGCAAAGTGTTAATTCCTTTCTAACCTAAAATTGACAAAATATTAAAGCCATATTCCGTTTTTAACATTCTTACCTTCTTTACTGACCATCCATGAGGTTTAATAATGTATATATTTTCCAAGATTAAAAATATCAGGAGAAAAGTTGGAAAAGTCCCAGTTATCTAATTGTTGCATATACCAAAAAACCCAGTTATGTACTTGTTGCAATATATATTCTCTTGTATTGGCCCTGGTTTTTGTTAAAAAAAAGAACTACTAGAAGTTATTTTTTTATTTCTTAAGTTAAAATTATACACTGTTACACATAGAAAATAAAAATTAGGTAGGTACCTACTAACATTTAAAAAAATATTTACAAAAAATTACTTTATGAATATTGATATGAAACAATTTGTAATTTCTAAAGAGGTACAAATAGATAAGTTCTTTAAGAGTCACCTTCGTAGTCTTGACCGTCATCTATTTCACTTGAATCTTCTTTATTCTCGTATGGCAGACTGGTGTAAAATGACCTGTAGGAATCTCCCAAAGCAGGTGGTTTCACAGAAAATAGTGATATCAGATCTTTATATTTGTGTATAGATATTGAAATCAGTTGTTTGTACAAAGGTTGTAAAGGCGATTGAATTGAAGTGCGGGTCCGTTTGATTAAATTTAAGTGTCTAAATCCTTCATCAGAAAATTATTCTTTGAACTCCATAATAAACGGCTGTGACTTCCTAAATCTTAGCCAGCACATCTTTTGCCAAAAACAGCGTTTCCATTTTCATCCTTTTTCCGAATAGTCAAGTTATCCCTTACAAATTTTTTGAAATCTTTTATGTTCGATTAATCCAAATCATGAACAAGATAAAGATTGTCTCCCTTTCTTCTGGCTTCCCGAGCAATTTGCTTCCAATCTTCAGGCCACAAAGCTTTCCCCACACACGTTTGAATTCTGTGTTTATTGCAGAGTGAATGGAATCACATTCCATCTCACTGTGCCCAGAAACCAAGAACTTCATATTAATGACTTCCAGGTTATTTAAATCATTTACTGCCTTCATTAACATTGCTGCAGTAAACTGATTCAAGTTTTGGCCTCCACATCTGTCACTAAAAAAGGTGACACAGGTTGTTGTCTCTGAAAGTGATCTAAGATAAAGATAAATTGCACTGGCTATTTCACAACTTCCTCGGGATCCTTGAGTCTCATTCTAAATGAAACAATCTCCTTGCTTACTGACAACATTGTAAATAGTGAAGTTGTAGTTGTCAAGCCTACGTTTATAGAAGAGTGCATTATTTGTTGGATCAGAGGGTAATAATAAAACTTGCTGGAGATCAAAATTGACACATATGTGTGATCCATTAGAAAATTCAGCATCAATTCAATCCTTAAGTTTTTCGGTTCTAGCTTGATCCTTAAGAAAGAGATGAGCTTCATAATCTTTTTTGAGCAACAATTTCTCATCAGTGGTTGCACTAATATAATGAGAACAAACACGACACTGATCTTTTTTAGGATGATGGAAACTTAGATTGAAATTTTCATTAAAAATTTTTCTATACATGGCCAAAATAACTTTTTCTTCATCTCTTGAATCACACAATTCACAATAAAGTCTACGTGCTACAACTAGGTAAGTGTAGTTGTATAGTTGTGTGACTAACAGCTTAGTCATTAAATGTGCAACAAGTAGATAACTTAAGATATCGAGTTGTAATATTAAACAAAGGATGATTTATAAAGTTATCTACTTTTGAAAGTTAGTTATATTGACTCATAGGGTTCATTTTGAATTGTCTAGTTATAGCATAATATGAAGATGATATATTTACATCTATTGGTAAACTTATCTCAAAAATAAAAATTTTCGAGTTATCTAGTTGTAGTATTGAGGTGACGATATATATATATATATATATATATATATATATATATATATATATATATATATATATATATTTCCTTCAAACCTTCATTTCATTTCACTACAGTTTCAAAAATTTCAAATGTAAATAATTCCTTTAAACAAAACACCTTAAATCATCACTTACCTCGAAGTATCAAAACACATTCGCAAATTGTTTGAACGGGCTCGGGTGGTGTTGCAAATGACCTAATCTCAGTAATATCAGATTTATCTAAGTCTGATAATGCTAGTCTAGCTATTTCTAATGCAGGAAGAGCTTCGGCTAATGCTTCTTCAGCCTCAACTTGTTCGGTTGCGATTATTTTAGCTTGTTCTTCAATCTCCTGACTTTTGAGTGAGGCGACATTTTTTTTACCGGTAGCTTCTTGGGTATCTATAAATGAAGAATGATGCAGATATTATATATATTGCTATCATACATAAAAATTTTACAGACCTCATTTTTTTGTGCAACTTAATTGGACCATATAGGAAACTCTCTTATTTTTAATTTAATGAAAAAAAGTTATTCTTTATCAGTTATCTAACAATATCCACAATTCATATTTTGTAATAAAACGCGTATATGGCTAAAAAATTTAATAATTGGTGATTATATTTTAGGTTTTAGAACGTGCAGCATTTTTTTCATAAAACTAAAAATTAAAAGTTTTCCATATGGTGCCGATTTAATTGGACATCCTGTATATAGTATTATAACAAAAATCAAGATAATATCGACATTCTCTGTGTATGAAAGCTTATTGAGCTAAATCTCTGAGTAGTTGAAATAAATATTAGAGTAGAAAGTAAAAATATCTATGATACTTATAAAAATAACTTACATCTTAACCTTCCGCTACCGGAGGGGGGTACAGATTGTACCCCAAATTCGATTTTTCATGAATAATTTTTAAAAATGTTGGAATTTGTTTAACTGTTCTAGTTACTTCTTCATTGGGATGTGTAAAAGCATATCCAACCATTTGTTTTCAATTTGACATATTTTTACCTATGAACAGTGCAGCACTGTGCTTGGGTTACAAGTTGTACCCCCTCCGTCAACCGCGGTACAGTTCATTGCGGTCGACGCCACTGACTAAACCAGACGTTTTGCGCACGGCACCAAACCTGTTGTTTGCAATAACACACAAATCAGTTCTGTGGATGACTTAGTGCTTAACATACCGTTTTAGTTTATCCATTTGTGATTACACGATTTACCGATATGTTGAAAAAAATAAAGTTAGACCTTCGGAAAGAACGGGATCGTGAAACTGCAGTGCAGTGGTTAGAGGAAAGTGATCATGATTACCTTTCTGAAAGAGATAGTTTATCGGATGATTCAGAATTAGATGATAATTTAGAAGTAGCGGAATATGAGCCTGAAATTCTGCAGGTAATTTTTATTTTTGTTTTATGTACGATATTTCTATCTTGAGTTTATTATATTTTAGCCATCTGAGAGCGACAGTAATGATTCTGATAAACCAGTTTTGGGTATATTAACCTTATTGCCAAGAATGGTAAAGTTTGGAAAAATCATCCTTTACGACAAACTAGATGTCGCACAAAAAACTTACTCGAAAAACCAGGGCTTACAGAAAAATCTAAAAATGTCGCTAAAATTAGTGATTGCTTCAAATTATTTGTAGATGAGAAAATTGTAGAGATCATCGTCAAATGAACAAACCAGAAAGCGGAGAAATACTTTCAGGATTGGAATGGGAAAAATCCTAATAAAACAAGAACCTGGTTGCCCACTGATTCAGTGGAAATTTATGTGGTCTTGGGACTCATGATTGCGGCGGGTGCGCTAAAAGCCAATAGGGAACCAGTGCACTTTTTGTGGTGTCGAAACCCTTTGTACAGTCGATCTATTTTTCCGGCTGCCACGTCACGCGACCGATTTCTAGATTTAATTTCACTTATGCGATTCGATTATTTGAACACTAGAGAAGAACGTAGAAGTTCTGACAAACTAGCAGCTTTTAGGGAAGTGTTTACAAAGTTTGTAGAACACTGTAAAGAAAGTTTTAAGTGCCACTCTCATCTAACTGTTGATGAACAACTTGTAAGTTTTAGAGGTAAGTGTTCATTTAGAGTCTACATTAAATCAAAACCAGCCAAGTATGGCACCAAAGTATGGGCTCTAGTTGATGCCACAATCACCTATGCTGCTAACTTTCAGATTTTTACTGGAAAAGATGGTAACAAACCAGAAAAAGACCAGGGCAAAAGAGTAGTACTTGATTTGGTCTCATTTCTAAAAACTGGTTATGGCATCACTACTGATAATTTCTTTACCAGTGTTCCCTTGGCAAAACAACTCCTAGATCGACAAATAACATTATGTGGAACACTTCGAAAAAACAAGCAGGATATCCCTCCAGCCTTACTACCCAATATTTCTAGACAAGAAAAGTCCTCAGTTTTTGCCTTCACTGAGGAAATAACACTGGCGTCTTACGTTCCTAAAAAGAATAAGGCAGTAGTTTTATTGAGTACAGAACATAACGACGATAAAATTAGCGGAGAAGAGACGGACTATAAGCCAGACATAATCTTGCATTACAATTCTACAAAAGGTGCCGTAGATACTATAGATAAGATGGTAAATGAAGACAAAGAATTCCATTCGTGCGTATAAAGCTTCTCACAGACGCAGATAATTTTTACTAAACCTGGGTCAAGAACTTATAAAGCCCCATGTCGATAGGTGACTACAAAGTCCACAAAACTTCCATAAGCAAATTATAAACGCGATGTACGAATTATGCCCACCGCCACCAAGGGAGAATCGCGAAAACGACGCCACCATCTTGAAATCCTCAGGGTGATGTTTACTTTGTCCACGCAAGAAGGACCGCAAAAGCAGAAAAACGTGCAATTCTTGTAAATTCTTTGTTTGTGCTGAACATCAAACAACCACAACAATTCAAACAATAATATGTACAAAATGTAAAGCTAATCAAAAAACGATAATTAATTTTTTCAAGACACCATATATTTTTTTATTGTTACTTATATTCAATAAAAAATACTTGCATTTGTTTTAATTATGTTTTAACTAAAATTATTGCATTATGTTAATATTTAATCTATAAAAATGCATGAGGTACATAATGTACCCCCTCCGTCAACTACAAAACAACTTGACCCTTCGGTATCGAAAGGTTAATTGCTAGGTATTTGATGATTTTATTCAGTATTCAGTAATATATACCTATAGTAAGCAAACATATATGCGGAAATTTTGGCATGTTTTTTTAATTATTAAGAATTTAGTGCGAAAAATGTGTGTGAGAAATGAAAAATCGACTAAATTTGGACGTGAGAGGTGGCATTCGGATTCTTGCAGAAATATTTAGGTGATAAATATTCAGTAATAATAATTGACTTATCCTTTCTCAAATGGATCTGGAACATTATGAAAAAAATTAAAATATCTAAAAATTAGTAAAAATGTCAATTTTTTTCTACTTTCCTTACTTAAAGCTTTAAAACAATTAATTTTTAAACAAAGACGTACTAAAATAAAAAAGCGACAATTAAATTCTCTATAAGATACAACTGGTTAAAAATGTTTTAATTTATTACCGTTGCTGAAAAATAGCAATTAATACAAAAAAGAGAAGGAAACAAGCCTTTCCAATCGTCTAGAAAAACCTTATAATATATTAAAACATTTCATCAAATTTCATTAAAATTGCTTAAACAGATTTTGTACAACAAAAACCGACCATATACAAGTTTGCATTATTAATTATTAATTAATTTTTTTAGGTACTTATAAAAACGTACTGAACCTATCTAACATTCTTTATGGAATTAAAATCGGAATATTTGGACGGTCTCAAGAAGGTTTTAAAATTATAAATAATTTTTTGGCTTATAAACAAATATAATATGTCGATACATATTAGCTTTAATTAAATTCAGGAAACAATGCTGGGAAAGACTCGGCAAGACGTTTCTTATAAAATAAAAAAAACGCTGAATTACCAGCAGGTAAAATTAAAATACAACCAATCAATGTTGACAGCCATTTGCGACGAAGTTATAAGCAATAGGATGATAATCTTTAAACCGTTACGTTTTTCCTTCGGAGCTCTTTTTCGGTAAAAATTTTCGTAAAGATATTTATAACATATAATAAAAAAACCATGGGTATTGCGCGAGAAAAATACCAAAATATTTATTTTCTCGGCTTTTAATAAAGAATTTGGTTTTAATTCCGATGTAACAGGAATAGAGCCATCTAAAAAGCGCATTACAGAATACAGAATGCCGGAGATTTTTGAAACCATAAAAAAGTTATAGCAGTATGAAACCTATTGGAAAAGAAAGAGAATATGCTAAAAATGTAAGAAAAAAGAAATTCCACTCTATCCGAGGTCGGGAAATGGGAGGGGTGAGTTTTTAAGGGTAAAAATCAGTTTACCGCGATTTACGGCAGAACTACAAGCGCTATGGAAAAAAGTTAAATGGCAAAGTTGTAGGTAACAAAAACAGGTAACAGGTTTTGTATTTACACTTTTTTCATAGAATCTCAAAATTGGTTTTTGGTTTTTTTTTAACTTTTACAAAAAAAATTTTTTTTTACGAAATTTGGTGAAAACATCGTAAGTAATATGTAACAAACACACTGTAATTTTTTGGAATTGCAAAATTTATTTTTTTACCTAATATTTATTTAATATCGAAAAAGCACCCTAATTTTCAATCGAAAATTCACGCGTCAAAATATCAGCTTTTTTAAAAAAGTCGGTGGGCTTTTTGTTTGTTGAAATCTCTACTTTCCGATAGTGTAAAAAAAAATATACATTACTATGGCAAATGTTTTAAAAAACGCAAGAAACGAAGAAAACTTGAATCGAAAAAATTTTTTTCATCATTATGTACAAGTTTTGATGAGATCTATGAAAACTCAGGGTGGACTTACACATGGTCGTGGTTTGTCTGAAAGTGTTTTAACAAAATTCTTCTACAAAAAAATGTTTTTTTGTAGAAGATAAAAATAAAAAATCAAAAACTTAATTTTTTGAATTTTCCCCAAAAATTTTGAGGTTATGTGAAAAAAGTGTAAAAACAAAAGTTGTAGATTTTTTTGTTACCTACAACTTTCTTTTTAAACTTTTTTCCATAGCATTTGTAGTTTCGCTGAAAATCGCGATAAACCGATTTTTACCCTTAAAAACTCACCCCCTCCCACTTCCCGACCTCGGATGGAGTGGAATTTATTTTTTCTTCAATTTTTAGTATATTCTCTTTATTTTTCAATAGGTTTCATTCTACTATAATTGTTTTTGACTTTTTACCTTTTTTAAAGTCTTAGACACTGGTCGAAGATTATTTGTTGTAAATAAATAATTTATTTGTACTCCAGTCGTTAGAGACGAAAATGCCACTGAACCTCTAAAATTCATACAAATAAGCTGAATTTTTTTGAGAATGTTAATTTTTCAAACTCTAAAAATAGGCAAAAAAGTCTTAAAGTTTCCCCCTAAAACCACCTCCCCCACGTAGGGAAAATAATCGAAGAAAAAAAATCTATTTACCAAGAATATTTACGAGTCGTAGAAAAAAACTATTTTAAATAAAAAATGTAGCTAGGACAATGTTGAACAAAAATGTTTATTAGCACTTTTTGTGTAAAGTAAACCGTTCTCTCGAAAATATAACTTGAAGCGATGCGGCTGCGCGCGACCTAATTTTGAGAAAATTTGTATTAATTCGACGATAAAAATTCGATATCTTTTGATCAGAGTGTCCTATCAACAAAAATCAAAAGCGTTATAATGTTAAGAGTGTAACTTTCTTATGCAGATTTTGCATTGTTGTTGCAAAAAACTAGTTCGTATAAAAGTGGTAAATAAATAACCTTGCGCGATTTTTGCCATGTTTTTCCATTCTCATAAAATTTGTCACTTTTCCATCAACCGGTCACTATACAATTTCTGTAGTTAAAACTCCATCTTCAAAACCTATAGCATGAATTTTCGGTTTTGATTTTTCGCAAGAAATGTGAAATATTTCAAATATTATGCCTAAAAAACGTTGAATTTAAACTTTTACATTCCAAATGATCTAATACATTTAAAGCTGTTTTTTTACAATTACACGAGTACGTTTTTCCAAAGTACACTACTTTAGCTACAAATTTCTCTTCTTCTTCGTGAAAGTATTTTCCATGACGTGCAATCGTTTGTAATGTGAAAGTTTAAATTTAGAGTATTTTAGGCATGTTTGAAATGTCTCACATTTGTTACTAAAAATTAAAACTAAAAATTCATGCTATAGGTTTTAAATATTTAGCTTTAAAAATGAAATTTTCATAATGACCAGTTAATAAAATAGTGAAAATTTTTATGATCTCATGAGAATCGTTAAAAATGGCAAAAAACGTGCAACGTTTATTTAATTAACATTTCTATAGAAACTGCAAAAACTGCGTACCTTTTAAGCAATTTTAAGCTGATTAAAAGATATCGAATTTTTACCGTCAAATTGACAAAAATTTTCTTTAAAATTAATTTTGCGCGCAAGCCGTTCCACTTCAATCGGTATTTTTGAAAGAAGAAATATTGTTTTTAGAGAAAAAGTGCTAACACACATTTTTGTTTAAAATAGTCTTAGCTACATTTTTTATTTGAAATTCTACGACGCACCGACTCTTGGTAAATTGATTTTTTCCGTTTCTCCCCTACGAGTGGGGAGTGGTTTTAGAGAGAAGTCTTACGAATAGTAAACTTTTTTGCCGGTACATTAAGCTAGCGGGGACAAATGAGCGGAATTCAATTTAACCTACGTAATATTTTTTTACTCATTTTTCACTAATTTATTACCACCCTAATAATTTTTTACCACCAAACCACCTTTAAGGAAATCGATTTTGCTGGCTTACGGTTAAAACTAGTACAATTCCAAAAATAATATTTATGATATACCACAGTGATCTGCTAGATTTTTATGAATTTATTACCACACTAGTAATTATTCATCCCTCAACTACTCCTAATGAGAAGTCAATAATTCTGTTGGGTTAATATTTAAGGTGATAAAAAATCTATTTTTACAATTGTACTGTACTCCTCTTGTAACTGAAAGTATAAATTGCTTGCCAGGTTTTTACTGAATTTTATCCACCCTCATAATTTTTGACCCTTAAACCACAGTTAATGGGAAACATTCAAAAAGCTACGCATTTACGCTAGCTAAATGGAAAATATTTTTGGAAATACAAAAGTGCTCTGCTAGATTTTTACTATATCTTTACCAGCCTAGTCATTGTTTTCTTAACTACCCTAATTAAAAACATTCTGAAATGTTACGCTGTGCTAACTAATATTTATTTTTTAAATGTTTAAATATTGAAAATATAAAAACACTTTATTACAAATATTATAAATTTTAACTGTTTTAAAATATTGATTATAGTAGTGAGTACAGGAGAAATCGAATCGTGAGACCCTCTTATGAATATAAAATAGATGAAATCAAGTTGAGTTTTAGTAAATACAATGGAATTGTTATATTTCACAGAATAATTACTACGTAAGAAATATTCAAATGGAAATAATTTTATTGGGTCTATTACATTATTAACCTAATTTGTAAAGGAGGATCAGACACCTTGCGTACCTATTGTTAAAAGATTAAAAGATTTGTATTTATTGGGTACATCCATATATCTGAGCGAAGTGTACCGCCAATCAAGGACTGTTGGCTGCAGTCTTAATTGGATTTTAGATTGATACCGCTCTCTTCACTATTGTTTAACTTTAACAATATATTGCAAATGTAGCGCCTATTTACTGTTCCTGAGTGTGTTTTATGCCGAGGACAATAGTTTTTGAGTAATTTTTAATAGTAAACACCAGTGCACATTCATCTACGCACGATCACGTCTATAGTTGATTTTTAACTTTTGAAATGTGAAAACGTGCATTTTTTTATACCGGACGAAAAAGTACGACTTTACGCCCCCAAAATTAGAACGTAAAGTGCGAAATTTATGCTTAGTGTATTAGGTGAAAAATATAAAGATAGCAAAAAATAATAAAAGGTTGAAGTAAAAGTACAATACAAAAAAATTATTAATAATACCTTTTATAATTTTGTTTTGTCATTTCAAAATTCAATCTAGCAGAATTATTGGCTTCTTATAAAGGGGTAAACAATTGTTTTCTTTTTTTTGTTCATCCTCTTTATAAGCAATTCTGCTTGTTCATTGGCGGATCAATACCTCTATGAAAGGTTGTCACTCCATCTTTTGCGCGGTCGTCCGATACATCTTCTGCCGATTGGTGACTTATCTCTTGCTATTTTGACGAAACGGGTCTCCTCCATTCTGCTTATGTGGTTATTCCATTCTTTTTTTTTATTTTGTGTCCATTCATTCATACACTGTACGTTACAATTTCTTCTAATGTCTTCACTTCTCTTTCGATCTCTCGGCGTATTTCCTGTAATTCTTCTCAGTACTCTCATCTCTGCCGTTTCCGGTAGCCTTTGCGTTGTGGCTGTGTTGGGTCTTATTTCTGAGGCGTATGTCATTGTTGGTCTTACACTGGCTTTATAAATTCTTGACTTCATCTCAGTGTTTGTGTCTGTTTCGCCTTATAGTGTTATTAAGGCATCCTGCCAGTCTATTTGCTTTTTGTACTTGATCTCTTACTTCTTTGTCCAGGTCTCCATAACGAGACAGTGTAATTCCCAGGTATTTTATTTCCATTACTTGTTCAATACTGATGCCATCAATTTCTATTTTACATCTGGTTGGTTCTTTGCTGACTAATATTGTTTTAGTTTCCTGAGATAAGATAGTCATATTAAATTCTTTTGCTCTTATGTTAAATCTGTGAAACCAGTCTTTGTAGACTATCTTCATCTTGGGCTATCAATATTGCGTCGTCTGCGTAACAGAGTATTTTGATTTCTTTGTTTCGCATTCTGTATCCTCTTCCTTTGTTAACGGTTTTTATGATTTTATCCATGATTAAATTGAAGAGCATGGGGCTCAATGAATCCCCTTGTCGTATTCCGATGCCTATTTCTATAGGTTCTGTAAGTTGTCCATCTATTCTGACTTCCATTTGGTTGTTTTGATAGATATTATCGATAGTTTCTATAATATTTAGGGGTACTTCTCTATTATACAGAAGATGGATTACATCTTTGAGTCTTACTCTGTCAAACGCTTTCTTTAGGTCAATCAGACAGAAATACTGGTCTATTATACTCTAGTGATTTCTCGGTAATTTGATTTATAACGAATATTGCATCTGTACACGATCTTCCACTACGAAAACCCTATTGTTCTTCTGCTAAACTTATACTCTGATTTATTAGCACTTGTAAAAATTTGGTTGTAAGTTTTAGCGTAGTATTTAACTTGTTTATACCTCTGTAGTTTTCTGGCTCTTTTTTTCTCCTTTTTTGAATATTAGAATTAGTTCGCTCGTTCTCCATTTTTCCAAAATTTTATTGTGTTTTATAATTTTATTAATTAATGCTGTTAATTGTTATGTCATTGCTGCTTCACAATATTTCAGTAACTTGTTTGGTATCCCGTCTGTAAACAATAGTGAAGGTGGTAAATGAATTGCAAAAGCTTTGTAGCATACAGTGGTATTTAAAAATTCTTTCTTTTTATTTTAACCCAAGCTACCACGGGTTAGTTGAGAAGCGAAAAATTAGTAAAAATCGAGCAGAATCATGTGGTATTTCAAAATTTTTATTTGAATTATCTAGCTTAATATTCCCTCTCCGGGGCTGTAATTTTCTCCTCGACGCTGGTGAGAGGGCCGAGTAATTGGTCTTGGTCACTGAATTTTGTGAGGGGAGCACGATCAATGAAACCAAACACAGTCCCAGCGACCATAGACGGTGCACCGGGTGGGTACCGCCGCTGGACGCCAAAAGGCGCCGCAACTGAGGCGAGCATTTTGCTTGCAACGCCTTCTGCCTTTAGCAACAAACCTACCCTCCAATCTTCCTACAGCTACCCAATCCCAATTATTCTAATCTCGTCCACCCAAAAAAAAAACCTCAACACATCTCATAGGAGTAGCCGACATGTTTACCCTACCTATTACCCTTTCCATCATACCTCCTGTTCCATTTCCCACGTAACAGTGGAGGCAGTAGTTACGTGGAAACTCCAAGTAGTCTGTTCGCACAGACTGCTACTGCGTCCTGAGAAAACCATGACAAAATTCTAGAGGAGTAAACCTCAATAAAAGATACCCATTATCACGGTAGAAGGCATCGTGCTAAAGATATGAGAGATGTGAGGGTTAGAGCATCATAAACGATCCCTTCGGGATACCTGGCAAATCTAGCCTTACCGCGGTAAGGGCGCACTGCCGCGTCGGACGAATAGCACGTCCTAGCTCGTGGGAATTCATATGAATCCAAATCAAACAAAAAATGTTAAGATAAAAGACGAAGACGACCAAATGCAAACGAATAAGGACAACGCTACAGATAAAAACGTGAATGGGGAAGAACAGACGCAAGATGGCAAAGTAGACGAAGAAGAGCAGAGAAAATTTTAATTGAAACTATTGAATTGGCATAGCAAGCAGCCAAAAATGAACAGGTCGGGTGCCCAAAAACACTTGACACTGGTAGGGGAAGAGATTCTAGGAGAAACAAATAGGGAACAAGAAAAAGAGAAGGAAAAAAAAGAAAGCCCAGAGGAAGCAGGATGGCAGGACATAGAAGAGAGCATCCTGGCAACTTTCCTGTTCGATGAGGAGGAAATAATTGAAATGTAACAAGTAAAAAAAGGAAGGGGAATAGTTTGGAGATTAACGAGAAATTTAAGAAGGAGAAATTAGAGGAGAAAAAATACTCCGAAGAAATGGAAAAAGAGAAGGGTCAGAGGAAGATAAGGAATATGCTCGATATCCTGAACATTGATGGATCCATAGAAGAAGAAAGGATTAGAACGAAGAAGCTATTGAGGGAAATTAACACGATTTAAAATCAAACCAGCCAAATCCAAGTGTCACAAGAGGAGGAAGAAGAGGAAAAATGCGAGCAATGTCAATTAAAGATAAAACAGGAAAGGCAGAGGAAGGAGACAGAAAAAATAATTGGGGTCTTAAACCAAGGAGGAGACTTAAACGCCTTTAGCCAAATCTATAAAAAGAAATGGGAAGAGAAGGTGTTTGAAAAAAACGAAGTGGGAACAGGGGGGCCTACAAGAAACCGTAGAAAAGAAGGAATGTCTACAAATAATGAAATAAGAAGTAAAAGAGGGGGTATAGAAAGTGTAATAAGAACATATAGGGAAGAAGTCTTTGAACTCATAGAGGGATGGATGCAAAGAATGGAGCATAGAGTAAGTACATCGAGAATGCTAAGAGGCTATGGCTAGTCAAAAAAACCAGTGGTACACATACGTCACAAAAATTAAGAGACACGGGATGTATGAGATGGCCTAAAAGGCCATCAAGCAGATAAAAGAAAGGGAGAAGCAACCGGAAACGGTCAGAGTAATCGTCAACAACGAGATCAACAAAGACGCCGTGCGGAAGTCATTCGAATTAGTGGGTCGGGGGAGAATATTACTTGGGAAATTATAGTAAGAGAAAAGGAAATGGATAAAGGGGTGAGAAACGAACAAGAGGAAGCCCTCCTAATTAAAACGAGAGGAAAAAAGTATACGGAAGTGTTAAAAGAAATTAATCAAAAGAGAGATATCGGGAAGATAGAAATAAAAGTGGACAGATAAAAAAAACCGAAGGAGGAGGCATCCTCGTAAAATTAAAAGGGAAAGGAGCCGCGGAAAAATTGAAAAAAGAAATGGATACGAGGATGCCTGGTATGAACATGGCCATACGTAAAAAGGAAATCCATTTTACAATAACGGCGTAACAGAGGAGAGGCTACATAGCGCCATAGAGGCATACACAGGTATCCCCAAAGACGAAGTGGATATAAAAACGTTAAGGACCAGTACGTACGGAGAACAGGTGGCTACTATAGCCGTACGCCCAACAAAAGCCGCAGAATTGAGGAAATATAGCTCAATCATTGTCCAATATCAAATCTTCAGAATTCATATCCGAAATTGGACAGTATAATTTTATCACCCAGTAGACCGAATGAATCTATTTGTTATTAAATACACACACGTAGTTAATTAGGTTACATACACATTTGGTCAATTATAAATAATAATTTGGACATCAGTCAAAAGTACTGACAAAGTTAAACAATTTACATAAATTAAATACACATATCACGCTAGGTACGCGAAAAATATTGACCCAAATAGAATTTATATAAAACTAATATCTCTTGACTAGAGAAGCATTCAATCAATATTCACTCAACGAACATATAGTCTTCAACGACCAACTTCATCAGTCTCTACTCAAAGTAATCCCGGGTCTACACCCATAGTGTACGTCTCAACAATAAACTCTGCTACTATTATTTGGTGTTTCCATTACAACAGAACGAACATCTTCACTGAGCCAACGAAGGGAATTTGTTCATGGTCCTATCGAGAAACAGAATACTTCAAGGAAGTTTGAGAGAGCCTATACAGTCCACGCCAGCAACACCCTCAGTAGCAGAGAGAGACCACTAGACCCGGGAGAACGAGAGCAGTACCAAAGCCAAGAGCCATACTAGAGCCGAGAGCCATACTAGAGCCGAGAGCCATACTAGAGCCGAGAGCGGTACCAGAGCCGAGAGCAGTACCAAAGCCGAGAGCCATACTAGAGCCGAGAGCAGTACCAAAGCCGAGAGCCATACCAGAGCCGAGAGCAGTACCAAAGCCGAGAGCCATACTAGAGCCGAGAGCGGTACTAGAGCCGAGAGCGGTACCAAAGCCGAGAGCCATACTAGAGCCGAGAGCGGTACCAAAGCCGAGAGCCATACTAGAGCCGAGAGCGGTACCAGAGCCGAGAGCAGTACCAAAGCCGAGAGCCATACTAGAGCCGAGAGCAGTACCAAAGCCGAGAGCCATATTAGAGCCGAGAGCAGTACCAAAGCCGAGAGCCATACTAGAGCCGCAGAGCAGCCAAAGGACAGGACCGATTGCAGAACCCACCAGAAGCGAGGGATCCTCAACGTCTAAGAACACAAAAAACCGTAAGTTTTTGAATAATTACAAAATCTTCCAACTTTTACAATCTTACAATTTAACAAGTTTTTTTTTATTACAATTTAACAATTTAGAACAACAATCTCCACTCTATCAATCGTATAATAATGTACTTTAGAATGCATACCATTTAAATAATACAGAGAATTGATAAAACAAAAATAAACGTCATTCACAACTATAATTAACTAAACAGTAATTTTGTATGACAATTTGAAAAAAGAAACGTTCATACATATAGCTTGCTTTTAATTACAATTAAATATTTTATTTCGAAAAATTAAAATAATTACGTAGCAAATAATTTCATTTATTTTGATAACAATATATATATATATATATATATATATATATATATATATATATATATATAAGAAAAAAGATATATATATATATATATATATATATATATATGTATATATATCACTATAAGAGTGTGTGGATTACATCTTGACCTACCTCAATGCAAAGAATAGCACAGCAGGCAAGGTCAAACTCATATTTCGCTAAATTGCACATTCCGATAGAAAAGAAAGTGTTATAATACAGGTATACTTATTTAATACATAACGTACATTTAGTATTGTCTAATATATTTACCGCTGAATGTAAAAATTTTAAAATAATCATGGAGAGTCTATACGTTAAGCAAGCGGAAATAGGAACAGAAATAGTGAAACTCGTTTCAAATACAAAAAAGGATTCCCAATCTCGGAAAAATCAACAATACATCCGGGATAGACAGGAAAAATTAGAAGAATATTGGGCAAAATTTTTAAATAACCACGAAAAGCTGCTAGAAGGGGGTATAACGAAAGAAAAATATTTTGAAACAAAATACTATGATCAGGTATTTAAGACATACATTGAGGGGAAAACCCTGTTGGAAGAATATGGAAGGGTGCTGAAAAGAGGAAAAGCACCGAAAGTAAAGGAGATACAGATAAGAAAACAAAGAATCGAGGAATTATTACGGCCAGAAAATGAACAAGACTTGCAGGAGGATGAAGAATTGCAGTCAGAGTTAAGAGAATACATGGAAAAGGTGAATACACTAATGATTGAAGCAGCAGTAAATGAGGAACTGGACGCTACAGATATTGGAGAAGTAGAGAGAATAAATCATCTAAAGAGGAAAGTCAGGGAAGTTTTAAAGAAAATAAGGCCAGGAATGCAACGGCCAGAAAGCACACAGAGGAGGGACGGTGTGACATTGCCGCAGGTAAAAATCCCTGTGTATGAAGGCAGATATGAAACGTGGAGAACTTTCCACGATCTGTTTACTAAGGTAATACATGAAAACGACCAGTTATCAAACGCAGAAAAAATGCAGTACCTAAAAACTCAAGTAAGAGGGGAAGCCAACAGAATGATACAACACTTAAACATATCCGAGGCCAACTACGAAGTGGCCTGGAACATGCTAAAAGATAGGTATGAGAACCCAAGGATGATATTGTTTAAATTAATAGACAGGATGCTACTAGCGCAGGAAGTAAAGGAATCTTCTGCTAGAGCATTGAAATCACTACATGACACCTTCCACGAAAGTCTGGAAGCCATAGGAGGGTTAGGAACAGACACGGAAGCGTGAAGCCCATTGATAGCCCGAATTATCATAACGAAATGGGACAATGAAACTAGGAGGCTGTACGAAAACCACATTGGAGACAGTAGAGAGATACCGACGTATAAATCGACACAAACATTCTTACAGCGACGATTTCAGACACTGGAACTGCTGGAGTCAGAAAAAAGACAAGAGAAGCAAGGAGGATCTCTTAGGAAACCAAGAACACATTGCGTGATATGCAACGGAGATCACGGAGTACCGAACTGCAGAGAATTTCAGGAACTCAATGTAAGAGACCGGAACAGGATGATAAAAGAAAAAGGATTGTGTACAAACTGCCTAGCACATAAAAAAGAAAAACAATGTTATTCACAATATAGGTGCAGACACTGTGGCGGAGATCACCACCATATGTTGCATTATGAAAAAGGAAACACAAGCAACAAAAGAAACTCCAATGAAACGAAACGAGAACAAACACAAGAAAGAAATGGAAGAGATTCAAACAATAGAAGAAACGGGTACCAAGCTGATAGGTACAGAGGAGGAAATAATAATCCATACAACGCCAGAGAACAAAATAACGGAAGGCGAGAAAATACACAAGATACCAATGGGCCTAGGAATAGCAACGACCAGCAAAGAGGGCAGAATTCAGTAAACTGTGCAAGCCATAAGGAAGGTGAAGCATTACTAGCGACAGCTGTGGTACGCATAAGAGATGCGAAAGGAGATTCATACATAATGAGAGCACTAATCGACCAAGGGTCACAATGCGCATTTATAACGGAACAAGCTGCGACGACGCTAGGAACAACAAGGAAGCCCATACAGGCGACCATATCCGGGATAGGCTCGTCAGGAGAAAATACAGCCAACTGGAGTATGAAACTTTTAATCGAAACTCATTACGAAAGTGACTTCGAGATGAAAATAGAAGCACTAGTACTACCGAAGATAACAAGGAATTTACCGGAAAAGGATATAATTCTACCGGACTATAACGAGAAAAATGCAATACTGGCAGATCCAAGATATTACAAGGTAGGGAAGATAGACTTACTACTAGGAGTAAAAGAATACAGTTACATATTGACAGAAGGGATGCACAGAATAAGTAATGGACTCCTGAGTCAAAACACCAAACTAGGATGGATAGTTTCGGGAATAGCACGAGAAAGGGAGAATATAAAAGCAGAAGTATGCTGTATGATATCAAGACAAGAAATGGACGTACAAATAAAGAACTTCTGGGAATTAGAAGAAGTAAATCAGGATACAAGTTTCTCAGTGGAAGAACAAGAATGTGAAGAACTGTATCGACAGACTGTAAAAAGGAATGAAGAAGGGAGATACGAAGTAAAAATTCCGTTTAGGGAAGACGTCGCAAAGTTAGGAGAATCTAAACAGCAAGCATTCGCCAGATTGATGCAACTAGAAAGGAAGTTTGCAAAAGACAAACAGTTAGAAGCGAATTACAGACAATTCATGGAAGATTATGAAAACCAAGGTCATATGGTAATAGCAGAAAACCAGGGAGATGGGTACTACTTACCTCATCATCCAGTGAGAAAAGAGGACAGTACTACAACGAAAATTTGAGCCGTGTTTGACGCATCAAGCAAAAGCTCATCGGCAGTAAGCCTGAATGATATTATGCACACAGGGCCGAAATTACAACAAGACTTGACAAATATACTATTACGATGGAGATCCAATAAGGTAGCATACTCAGCGGATCTGGAAAAAATGTTTAGACAAATCAGAATGGCAGAAGAAGACCAAAAATATCAAAAAATTTTGTGGAGAAAGGACACAAAGGACCACATACAAGAGTATAACTTAACGACGGTGACATACGGCACGGCCGCAGCACCCTTTTTAGCGTTAAGAACAATACAACAATTACAAGAAGACGAAGGAGCGAGGTTCCCGTTGGCATCGAAAATTGTAAAAGAAAACATGTATGTAGACGATATACTAGGAGGAGCTGAGACAGTGCAGGAAGCAGAAACAGCCCAAAAGGAATTAATACAACTGTTCAGAAAAGGAGGTTTCACTCTTAGAAAATGGTTGAGCAACGAAGAAAAAATAATGGAGAACGTACCGGAGGATATGAGGAACGTAGACTCGAAGGCATTCAAACAAGAAGAAGTACGGAAAACGTTAGGAATACACTGGTCACCTAAAGAGGATATAATCACATTCAAAATAGGGATAACGACGGCAAAGAAAATAACGAAAAGACACGTACTGTCAGAAGTAGCAAAACTATACGACCCACTGGGATGGATAGCACCTGTAGTAATTCAGGCGAAAATGTTCATACAGGAATTATGGGAGCAAAAGACCAGTTGGGATAAAGAATTAACTAGCAACCAACAAAGCAGGTGGAATACATACCAGGCGCAATTAGTAAATCTGGAGAAAATAACATTGCCCAGGTGGAACAACTTAAGCAAGATAAACAGAGTAGAACTGCATGGATTTGCAGATGCGTCTATGAAAGGATATGGAGCGGTAATCTACTCAAGGGTATTAGGCCCAGAAATTAAAACGAATCTAATGATAGCAAAATCGAAAGTCGCACCATTGAAAGGGAAAACGACGTTACCGAGGCTCGAGCTGTGTGCCGCGGTACTACTAGCAAATTTAATGAAGAAAACCCTACAAGCATTGAACAGGGAAAACATTGAGGTATATGCATGGTCGGACTCAACGATAACCCTGGCTTGGATAAGGGGATCATCAAAAAGGTGGAAAATGTTCGTCGCCAACAGAGTAGAGGAAATAAGACGCGTTATAGGACCGAAAAATTGGCATAAGGTAGATACAAAGGGCCAAAAAGAGCTATGGAATACAATCCAAGTAATAGAAGGAAACGAGGAAGACCAGCCAAGTCTTGGATACAAGGTGTTATGGAAACCATGAAAGACAGAGCCGTTGATGAAGACACCTGGAGAGATAGAAAAAGATGGCGATCGAAATGCGGGAAGCGGCAGAAGCTGTAGGATCCCCGCTTATATATATATATATATATATATATATATATATATATATATATATATATATATATAGATACAAAGGAAAATCCAGCGGACATCCTCTCACGTGGAAGTACCGCATCAGAATTATTAGAAGCAGAGCTATGGTGGAAGGGACCAACTTGGCTGACTAGTAACAAAACTTTAACGCAGGAATCAGAAGAAATACCAGAGACAAATGAGGAGGAAGTCCAAACGAAAATAACGGTGCACACGACAACGATAAAGGAGGACATATGCGAGAGATTCTCAAATTTAGAAAGAATGAGAAGAGTACTTTCATATTGTAGGAGATTTGCAGACAAATGCAGAAAAAAGAAGGACAATGGACAAAGTCAGCTTACAGTCCAATAATTGGAGGAAACGCTATTAAAGGTGATAAAGCACACACAGCACGCCTACTTCAAACCAGAAATAAATAAGCTGGAGAAGAAACAGCAATTAGACAAGAAAAATAAATTAGCGTCATTGGTACCATTCCTGGATAGACAAGGAATTCTAAGAGTCACCGGAAGACTGAGACACACGAATCTAAAGTACGGAGAAAAACATCCGATAATTTTGCCAAATGATAGTGCATTAACAAAGTTACTTATAACAGATAGTCACGCAAGAAATCTACATAGCGGATTACAACAAACACTACAGTACATAAAAAGGAAATACTGGATAATCAACGGCAGAAGAACCGTGAAAGATCATCTAGCAAAATGTTTAAGGTGCAGGAGGTATAAAAGCCAAGCAGCACAACAATTAATGGGAGATCTACCGAAAGACAGAGTGAACCCGAGTCATCCCTTTACTAACACAGGGATAGATTATGCCGGGCCAATAAAAATAAGTACCACGAGAGGCAGAGGACAGAGGAGCTATAAGGGCTACATCTCAGTATTTGTGTGTCTGTCAACGAAGGCAGTACACCTTGAGGTAGTAAGCGATATGTCTACGGATGCTTTCATCGCAGCGTTCAAGAGATTTACGGCACGCAGAAGACAGTGCAACAACGTATACAGCGATAACGGAACCACATTCGTAGGAACAGCAAATTTGTTGAAAAAAGAAAATCAAAAAATAGATGACGAGATAAAACAAGGATTACTGGCACTAGGTACCCAGTGGCATGTCATACCTGCATATGCACCACATTTCGGAGGATTATGGGAGAGCGCAGTGCGAATAATGAAATATCACTTGAAAAGAATCATCGGGGAAACAGTTCTAACATATGAAGAATTGAGTACGGTGCTGGTACAAATAGAAGCATGTATGAACTCGAGACCATTATGTGGGTCATCAGAAGACCCTGAAGGGAAAATAGCCCTGACACCAGCTCACTTCCTTATAGGGAGAGAAATTATATCACCAAATCGGGAAGAAGAGCTTACGACTTATTTGAAGATGCCGACGAGGTGGAGATTAGTGGAGAAAATAAAAAGAGACTTCTGGAAAATTTGGAAACAGGAATACCTGCACCAATTACAACAGAGAAATAGATGGCATAAGGCGCACCCTAACATAAAAGAAGAAGAAATAGTTATAATTAAAGAAGAGGATACACCTCCAGGCAGATGGCCATTAGCGAGGGTAACAGAAACACACCCTGGAGCGGAGGGATTAACCAGAGTAGTAACAGTGAGAAAGGCAAACGGGAAACTGACTAAAAGACCCATACATAAGCTAATACGACTGGAAGAAGAGAAACAGGAAAAGCCGAAAAAGGCAGCAGCACTAAGATGGAAGAAAATACTAGTAGCTATAATGTTTTTAACGATGTTAAAACCCATAAAGGCAGAACCGTATAAAATATATAATCCGGTACCAGGATTTTTCACAGAAGACCTTGGAGAGGTCGTCATAGACCGGGGAACATTTCGAATAAAGGTGTTACTCGAAAAAGGAAGAATTCGAACAGAGCACCAACTAATAGGAAATATGATACAAGGCGTACGAGAACTGTGTCATGAGATAAAAATCGTGAATTGTAAGGATATAATAGAGAAGTTAGAGGAAGGACAAAGAAAGGCGGAGTCAGTAAGCGAGGGGTTGACAGTAGAAATAAAAGGAAGGGAAAGAAGAGGAATATTAGGAACAATATTAACCTCAGTATTTGGAGTCAATGACGAAGCCTACAGTAACATTGAAGCATTAGATAATAACCAAAAGGAGCTAATAAAGGAATCACAGCACCAGGCGAAGATAATGTTAGAAACAATAACATCAATCAATCACACAGAGAACAGGATAAACGAGCAAATGAACAAGTTTAACAAAGCACTAATCACAGGTCTACAAGAAATATCTAAAGGACTTAACGAAGTAGAAGACAAAGCACAAAAACTAGAAACCGAATATAGCACGTTACGAATACAAACGATAGCATTACAAGTTATGGACTTCATAAACGAATATACTCAATTTTACGAGGGAATATTAAACCTTCACTATAACCACGGACACTTCATTGATATAGTGAAACCGGGTGAAATAACCAAATTAATAGGGAAAGCAGGGCAGATACTGCCTCAAGGGGTCGAAATACGACGACAACCCATTATAGAAACAGAAGTCAGTCATGACGACAGATATATAACAGTCATCGGCTACTTCATAGTGACAGGGAAAAATAAGTACAGCATGCTCAAAGTCACGGCCATACCACTTAACGTTGAGAGGTCGGTGTTGCGCACATTTGTCGCCCCAAGGAATCTACTGGTCGTAGATTATAACACACTGCACTACTTCGAATTGACCACGGAAGATAGAGAAAGGTGCTTACTGTTGACAAAGGCGCAGATAGCGTGCTCACCAACGGCTATAAGAAACATGGATACCCAACCAAACTGCATACTAGAAGAAATTTATGAGCGATCTAAGAATAGCACATGTCCAGTGGTAGCCAGGACAATACAGACAGCTCAATGGAGTAAGATGGGTACTCCCAACCTCTGGCTAGTTATCACGCCAGTCACGATACACATATTCATTATTTGCGATGGAAATCGGAGCGAAAGAGTACTGGAACGAGTCACATTCCTGAAGCTTTCACCCAAATGTATCGCCCAAACGAAAAATATTACATTACTCCCCACTAGCAGTGGGGTGGACAGAGCAGTGACGAGTTACCTGAAGTCGCCAATCACTCCCGTGGCCCAACTGGTGGCGAGGACACCCCGCAAGTTTAACACGCCTCTAAACACCTACCTTGACATACCAGGAGGAGAGCTACGTCATGTGTTACTTGAGGAGGAGAGTCTGGAACAAGAAATGACGCATACGCAGTGGCGATCGATTCACGAATCTAATTGGCATTATTTTGTGGCCACCGGGATCATTACTATAATGGTAATAATTGGGATACTCACGTTATGGAAGTACCGTCCTGTTGCACGACTATGTCGTTCAGGGAATCCACAAACTCAGACTAACGAACAGGAAGTACCTGTATTAGTTAGTAATCGGCACAACAATGTACGGTCGACTTCCCAAGTTGACATCCCACTTTCCACATTTTCATCCAATTGCCCTAATTTTAATCTAGAGATAGAGTCGGACATTGATAGCTAGGGTACGGTTGGAAGATTATTGATTATTCTTAAACTATTTATAATTTATCATGTTTGAATTTTACTATGTTATGTAATACTTATATGTAAACTTTGAGTATTGACACTTGGGCCAGATTGCCCGATTCCGCAGTATGTCCAATATCAAATCTTCAGAATTCATATCCGAAATTGGACAGTATAATTTTATCACCCAGTAGACCGAATGAATCTATTTGTTATTAAATACACACACGTAGTTAATTAGGTTACATACACATTTGGTCAATTATAAATAATAATTTGGACATCAGTCAAAAGTACTGACAAAGTTAAACAATTTACATAAATTAAATACACATATCACGCTAGGTACGCGAAAAATATTGACCCAAATAGAATTTATATAAAACTAATATCTCTTGACTAGAGAAGCATTCAATCAATATTCACTCAACGAACATATAGTCTTCAACGACCAACTTCATCAGTCTCTACTCAAAGTAATCCCGGGTCTACACCCATAGTGTACGTCTCAACAATAAACTCTGCTACTATTATTTGGTGTTTCCATTACAACAGAACGAACATCTTCACTGAGCCAACGAAGGGAATTTGTTCAATCATTATAGGCTGGGTGTCATGCCGATCATGGAAAAGTACACGCCCGTAAGATGTTACAAATGCCTTTTATACGGGCACAATACTTATGAGTGCAAGGGTGAACGCAGGGTAGCATGCTGCTACAACTGCTTTAACAGCGGTGACACGGCGGTGCAGTGTAGCGGTACTGCTTACTGCCTAACATGTAAAGAAGAAGGGCATCGCATGGATCGCATGGCATGCCCAGCCTATAGGGCGTTGGTATATGGCAGGGGAGGGGAGAGGGAGCCCCTCTAAAAATTCGAAAAAAAAGCAAAAAAAAAACGAAGAGGCGAGAGGTGGTCTCCTAGAGAACGAAGGTGGGCCCATATACAGTCCATCAGTGTAACAGGAGACCATCTCTCACAGCATTTCGTTTAAAACAGGCAAGAATAGATTTTATCCATTTTTGTTTATTTGTATTTATAATAATCTATTTTTACTCATTTATTTTTATTTAACGAAATATTTTATTTATAGAAACGCTATTTATTTGATTTATTTTCCTACACCTGGGACACCTTCCCAGACGGTCTTTTTGAAGATTCTCACCTTCCAAATAAAAACAAGCTAGCTTAATATTCGAGCTTCCGCCTAATAGATTAATATTGACTTACCACAAGGAGTAGTTAATAGGTAAAAAATTAATAGGGTGGTATTAAATTTGTAAAAACCTATCAAAACACTGTGGTACTTTACAAATATATATTTTTTAAATTCTGTGGTTCGAATATTTAGCTAGCGAGAACGTTTGCAAATAAAATTGTTTTAGTGGTGGAAAATTATCAGGGTGGTGAAAGTGTAGCAAAAGCTTACCAGAAAACTTTTTTAGTTCAATTATAAGTAGAGTAAAGTAGAATATAAGAAGAATTCGCCGTAAATTTTAACCAACAGAAATATTGATTGAGAGAGTACAGTAAATTTGTAAAAATATATTTTTCATCACCTTAAATTTTAACCTAAGAATGGTTGACTTTCCACATGGGTTAGTTAATGATGAAAAATTAATAGGTTGGTAATAAATTCGTAAAAACCTAGCGGAACACTGTAATATTTCAAAAATAATTTTTAATAATTCCGCTGGCTCGAGTATTAAGCTAGCAGGAACGTTTAAAAATAAGATTGGTTTATTGGTGAAAGATTATCAGGGTAATCAAAGTTTACTCTAAACTTTGTTATAAGTAAACAAAAGTAGACAAAAGTATTGTTGTCTAAACAGTTATAATTAAAGGAGAGTGAAATTTTAAAAAAATAGTTTTTCACCTTAAATTTTAAACAAACAGAATTATTTCCATAAGAGGCAGTTGAGGGGTGAATAATTACTAAGGTGGTAATAAATTCGTTAAAACCTAGCAGAATACAGTGGTATTTACAAAATATATTTTTTGGTTTATTTCCAAAATAAGATTGGTTCAGGGGTGCAAGATTATCAGGGTGGTAAAAGTTTAGTAAACATTTAAAAAACAGTTTGTTATTTAAGTTATAAGTAAAGGAGAATGAATTTGAAAAAAAAAGAATTTTTCCCCTTAAATTTTTATATATCCACTTAAACTTTCCATAATGGGTAGTTAACGGGTGAAAAATTACTAAGATAGTAATAAATTCGCTCCCCTTACGGGTGGTTTGATGGTAAAAAATTATTAGGGTGGTAATAAATTAGTGAAAAATGGGTAAAAATACATGCCATCGGCAAAAAGTTTTTTTTCCGAATTCTGCTAGCTTGAACCTTAAGCCAGCAGAATCGCTCCCCTTAGGGTTGGTTTGGTGGTGAAAAATTATAGGGTGTTGATAAATTAGTGAAAATGGGTGAAAAAATATTACGTAAATTAAATTGGATTTGTCTCCGCTAGTTTAAGGGTCCTCTTTTTTGCATATTTTTTGGGGTCCCGAAATAAACATTTTTAAAAAAATTTAGCTTGTTCGTATAATTTTTAGAGGTTTAGTACCATTTTCGTCTCTAACGACTGGAGTATAAATACATAAATTTATTTATAACAATACTAAAGCATCTCCGGCATTTTGTAAGGCGTTTTTTAGGTGGCTATATTGTATATTGGCTATTTTATATTTATTGTATATTGGTTATTTATATTTTATGGGCTATAAGTAACATCAGACTAAAAAATTGCTTTATAGGAAGCCGAGAATATATATCTATATATATAAATATATATATATATATATATATATATATATATATATATATATAGATACATATATATATATATATATATATATATATATATATATATATATATATATATATATATATACATATATATATATATATATATATATATATATATATATATATATATATATAAAAAAAGTAAACGTTAAATAGTGGGTTTGCAGCAATAAAAATGAAATGTGTACTCTTTTAAATTTTTATTCCAAGCTTTCGGACATTGGTTATGTCCTTCATCAGGGAGCTACAAATGTGATTAAGAAATTGTTGGTGTTGGTATAATTAATTAAAAATTGTTTCTACTTACAAACTTAACGAGGTTGTATCAACAAAGATCTATTATAATATTGATAAAATTTATCATGGTCTCTCATCTATTTTAATATATAAAAACTATTTTTATGTTTAAAATTTTAAAAAAATTATTACTGTAAATACAAAAACACTTAATTATTCTAAATAAATACGTGACATTATTTTGACAAAATTCTTTTAAATGTCAATTGATAAATTGTTGTTTGTGTTATTATTATATGATAAATTTTATCAATATTATAATAGATCTTTGTTGATACAACCTCGTTAAGTTTGTAAGTAGAAACAATTTTTAATTAATTATACCAACACCAACAATTTCTTAATCACATTTGTAGCTCCCTGATGAAGGACATAACCAATGTCCGAAAGCTTGGAATAAAAATTTAAAAGAGTACACATTTCATTTTTATTGCTGCAAACCCACTATTTAACGTTTACTTCCTTACGTTGTCAGCAAATACTTCTGGTTCATTATATATATATATATATATATATATATATATATATATATATATATATATATATATATATATATATATATAACAAGCGAGTCTTCTACAGCTGGCGCCGCTTCTCGCATCCTAATTTCCAGCGTTTTCTGTCGAAGCAATCTTCAGTTGTTAAATCTCTGGCGGTCATTGCATCGTCGACATCGTCTCTCCAGGATCGTCTTGGTCTACCTCGTTTTCTTCTAGTTGGCGGAGTCCATTCTTCTATTTTTTTTTGGCCATCTATTTTCAGGCATTCTCTGAAGGTGTCCATACCAGTTAAGTCTTTTGGCTTCGATTGTGTCTATTATGTCTAGATCGATTTCCATTTCTCTCCGAATATCTTCATTTCTCACCCTATCAAGTCTAGTGAGCTGGCAACATCGTCTCCAGTAGTTCATTTCCATGGCCTTAATTTTTGATTTGTTTCTTTGGTTTATTTCCCAGAGTTCGGCGCCGTACAGCCCAATACTTTCTATTATTGTTTTATAGATTCTTCTTTTATTTTCTTTTGTTATTTTTTTTATTCCATAATAGTCCGTGTAGCTGTCTGGTGGCTGATCTTGCTTGGCCAATCCTGGAGTGTATTTCTTCGCTACTTCCTGCTTTTGATGTTATTTGGACTCCCAAGTATTTGAAATTGTCTGTTGGTTTTATAGTTTCCATTTCGATTTGTAGGCTTTCTGGTTTTTCTCCTACAACTAAGTACTCAGTTTTTTGTATATTAATTGTGAGGCCCCATTTGGTATACTCATCTTCCAGTTTTCTAAGCATGTAGCCTACATCACTCTATATATATATATACAGGGTGGCACACCGAAAACGAAACAGATGCATTTACTGGCAGATGATTCCTTTTAAAAAAAAACGCTTGGACCCGTCGATTTTGTTATCGAGCGGGAAGCAAAATTGGCATAAAATCACATTAACATTTGCAGCCCCCTAAGCGGGGGTGGCACCATCCCTAAACTCTTAAATGGAAAGGGGGGTCGAATGATCCATCATTTAAAAGGTCTTTTAACTCCCTATACAATGATGTAAAATTCATGTACTTCAATTCAGTAGTTTTGGAGATTTATTGATTTATGACCACCATTACTTTCCATGCAATAATAAAGATTTTGCTGAAAACGTTGCCGGACATTTTGAAATATTTGAGGAGTAATTTGATGGCACTCATTCACAATTCTTTGTAGTAAATCTTCTAAGGATGTTGGCTGAGTAGCATAGATTTTGCTTTTTAAGTAACCCCACAAAAAGAAATCCAAAGGTGATAAATCTGGCGATCTTGGGGGCCATTCAACGGCACCTCTTCTACCAATCCATTGACCTGGAAAGGTCTGATCTAAATAATGCCGAACTCTTAATGCGTAATGTGGTGGGGCACCATCCTGTTGGAACATCAACATATTCTCAACGTATCGACCATCATTCTGATTTTCAATTGTATCTGTTAGCGCAGGATCTATGGCATTTTGCAGTAATTCCAAATACATTTCACCAGTCAAATTTCCAGGTAAGAAAAAAGGACCAACCAAATGATCGCCAAAAATGCCAGCCCAAACATTTAATTTTTGTGGCTGCTGTGTGTGTGTACCTCATGGTAAATTCTGGGATTAGAGTCCGACCAATATCGACAATGACGACTTATGACGATTTACTTAAACCCACTTAAAAAAACCCACTTACGCCATTTAAAAAAAAGGAACATTCGTCGGAAAAGCAAATGTTAAATAAAACTTGTTCATCGTTTGTAATTCGTTCACTCATAACTTCACAAAATTCTAATCGCTTATCAAAATCGTCTTCAATAAGTTCTTGTACAAGGTGAATTTTATACGGATACGGACTAACACCACACGAAGTTTACAATTTGCGGGTACTTAATGTAGGATCTACAATACCTTGCCCAAAAAACCCCCACTTCTGTTGCTTCGTTCCTTATAGGATTTTCAATATTACGTTTTTTATTGGCGACTAATCCAGTTTCCCGAAATTTAGCTACAAGTTCTAGAACATATTTTCGGTGCACATTATTGTTCTCATGTAGCTCATTAAAAATTTGTGTTGTTCTATTAGCGCACTGATTATTTCCGAAACATATTTCAATAATTTCAACCCTTTCTGCCGTGGAATATACCATGGTTAATTTATGTTTAAAGCAATAAATGATATTTTAACAATAAAGATTGGTCAAATCAATCGCAAACTAATGTACTATTTCCTATTTAAAATAAGTACGTGGCATTCTCTACTTATCTTTCTTCAAGAAACAACTTTTTTTGTCACAAAGGACACTTCAATTGCTATTTTTATTATTAATAAACCATGGGCGTAGTAAATAAAAGCATTTACTTATCAAGAAAATGCTTTTACTCAAATTTCTTCTGAAATAAGTACAAACTAATTTGATGTACCTATTAAAGTCTACTTTAAACTTTAAATCAATAAATCTCCAAAACTACTGAATTGAATACATGAATTTTACATCATTATAAAGGGAGTTGAAAGACCTTACAAATAATGGATCATTCGACCCCCCTTTTCATTTAAGATTTTAGGGATGATGCCACCCCCGCTTATGGGGCTGCAAATGTTAAAGTGATTTTATGCCAATTTTGTGTCCCCCTCGAAAACAAAATCGACAGGTCCGAGCGTTTTTTCAAAAAAGGGATCATCTGCCAGTAAATGCCTCTGTTTCGTTTTCGGTGCGCCACACTGTATATATATATATATATATATATATATATATATATATATATATATATATATATATATATATATAAATTAAAATATGTAAAATATTCCCCTACACAACTCCCTGGGGAAAATATCTAGGTTGAATAAATATAACAACTGAACGTTGATATAAAAAATCTGTTGGTTGACCCCAGCAGGTAGTTTCAATGTCTTTATTTGAACTTGACCCAAACCGATCGATATTTTTATGTATTCAAATATTATTTTAAGTATTAACACTGGCAATGTCTATTGGCTTTAAAATGATACGATTTCGATATACAGTAATTTTACTCCCGAGGTTAAAATGATTGTTTGATGTAAAAAATTGAATATATAAAATATCAGATTATTGAAAATTCGACAACGGTGAAAAGCCTATAAAGGTGAACTAAACGAACATACACGACTTATAAATAGAAAATGATAGCATTTCTTGGTGATGCTAAATTAATGCAACGTGAAAAAAACTCAAAATGATAGCGGGATGTATATATATACATACATATATATATATATATATATATATATATATATATATATATATATATATATATATATATATATATATATATATATATCATCCTATTCACTAATGTTTGTATTTTGAGAACGATTTCCGAAGTGGAAATTAAAACGTCAATACACGTACTTTAACCTTTAATTGTGGCTTTTTCCCATTTAAATAGTAATTACTTTAAAATGCCACAAGAAACCAGCTTCAGAAAAATAATAAATTTAGAGAAATTCCAAAGCGTCAAGTGTTATGTACTGATAAACAGATAGTGCCATTAAAAGGCAGATCTAGCATGAACCAATATATACCAAGTAAATCACAAAAATAGGGTTAAAGGATAAAGGAATTATGTAGCTACTTGTGGTGCCTTTGGCAAAAAATAAAATTCATTGCCTTGGAACAGTAAGGATAAATCGCTTATCGGAAGTTCCTCTACAAAGATTGACGAAAAAAGGTAAAGCGATCCTTCCAAGAAGTCTCGGCTCTAGCAGATGATATTAAAGTAAGAGCAGTAAAATGGGCTGATAATCGGGTAGTAAATTTGCTGTTAACATTTGCCTCTGCAGAACCTACTGGAACATGCGAGCAATATCACAACAGGACTAAACAGAATATTACAATTACTGTTTAGCTATTGTGAAAACCTATATTAAATTTATGGGTGGGGTGGATCTAATGGACGCACTAATTGCTCTTTACATAACTCATATTAGGTCTAAAAAGTTTTACCACAAATTGTTTTTTTCACTTTTTACATGTTACTGTGATAAACTCTTGGCTCATTTACAAAATGTGACTGTGAATCACACTATAAATACTACTACTGGAAAGGAGAAGAACCTATCAATCAAAAAGGGGTCGTCCATCAACAACCAACAAAGATGCAGAATTTTCATAAAAAAGAAACAAAATCCAGCCACTAAAAGTATTCCGGTAGCAGACATACGTCTGGATGAGCTTTGAAATATCTGAGACATTCGTCACAGATAGGGGTAGGTGTAAAATCATCAATTGTAAAAGGGCTATAGTATACTAATGCACCAAATGTAAAGTACATTTGTGTATGCAAAAAGATCAGAACTGTTTTATACGTTTCCATAAAACAACATTTTGCATAAATTATAAAAAAAAAACTTGTATTTTTGTACTGAAAATATAATTAATTTTCTTTTACGCATTACGCATTATTCTGTGCGTAAAATCAAACAAAAATCAAAACTTTTCAAAATTTGAATCATGTAGGTAACCATCGAAACCAAGGACTTTTGTGACGATTTCGTAACGTTTCAAAAAAACCTCTAAAATTAAAAAAATGTATTTTCTACAAAATCTGTAAATTAATAATAGCAAAATAATTGGGTAGTAAAAAATATGTTTTTTTTCGATTAAATTAAAAATTAGGCATTATAGGGTTAACAGATAAAATGATCACATTTTTTAATGTAAGCAAAAATTCGAAAAAATCGCATTTTTCACAGTAAATAATTAATACCCTTCTGAAGCTATTTACTTCTGGCATCTTAATGTAATTTATTATTTTTGTTGGGAATAAGCCACAATTTAAGTTTAAAATAAGTTTATATTTTCAATCGTTTTTAAATTACAAATAAAATAAATTATTATTTGTTACTTGGTAATACAAAAAATCTTGCCAATAATTTAATATATCTGACAATTCGCCACATATGGACAAATTATATATGTATATATATATATATATATATATATATATATATATATATATATATATATATATATATTTATAAATAAATTTATAATATATAATATATAATATATAATATATAATATATAATATATAATATATAATATATAATATATAAAATATAATATATAATATATAATATATAATATATAATATATAATATATAATATATAATATAAAATATATAATATATAATATATAATATATAATATATAATATATAATATATAATATATAATATATAATATATAATATATAATATATAATATATAATATATAATATATAATATATAATATATAATATATAATATATAATATTAAATATATAATATATAATATATAATATATAATATATAATATATAATATATATATATATATATATATATATATATATATATATATATAATATATATGTTAGATCACTAATCACGTATTTAACTTTTTAAAAAAAGAACTTTATTTGTTACAAATTAAATATTAAATAATAGTACAAAATTAAATTAATTTAAAATGACTACAATAACTGGACTGGTCGAAGTTGCAGCTAAGAGTGGTTCCGGCATCTGAAAATGGTAATTTATAGGTTTGGTATGAAATGCTGAATCGCTGTTCCCATGAATATTGGCCAACGGTTCGTACAAAGTTTTACTGCGTGCTCAGCGGTTTCTATGGGAATGGGATGATGAAATCTGAAGTCGGCGAACTTAAGCTAGTTCAAGGTTAATATTTTCTCATATAACAGCTCCCCTTATTAGTGAAAAGTCAATGCCATTGCTTTGACTTTTACAGAGTAATTGGTGTTTCTGCTTCGCTTTCTTGTTGGACATTGGGTCTTCTTCTGAAGGAGGCTAAGCCCTGAAGTTTCTGTCTAATGGAATTTCTGCGTGGTAATGAAGTTGGAGGCTGATCCTGGGACAAGGAGATTGCAATTTTTGGGAATATTTTGGTTCGGTATTTGCAGAAAAGATATAAGATAACTAGGATAATAATCAGGGATAAGGTTGATATAGTGAATAAGGGTAGATGTTCCTCAATAAATGATTGGCTCATAATATGGTCCAGTTCTTCTGAATTGTGGTCCAATTTGTGTTATGCAATATTTAAGTCATCTACGTTGATCTTACTGAGTTTTAGTGGTTTCAATTTTGATAGGTGACTCTTTGTCTCAAAATGGTCACAGCATCTGTAGAGTACGTTAAATGGGTGACTTCTATACGTGATATTTGTATATTTTTTAATTTGGTCTCTAGCATGAATTCTGGTACTGCCAATGAATGCAATACATTCGGGAATTAATCTTAAGGTTGAATTTGTTTTGATTATTTGTGTAGTGACGTCTTTTCTTGCACATTTGATTGTTACTGGTAATGGATCGGAAATGGTTAGTAACCATAAATTTAGGTCAATTTCTTGTACATTGTAACCTTGTGCCAAGAGCATGGACATCTGGCAAGTTTTTGGTAAGTTGCTGAGAGGTTTCAACAGCTGGGCTTCACATATAGCATCTGTATCTATGGGATACGAAGAATGTCTGTACATATTCTTTGGTTTTGACTGATTTGTTTGCATTTTTCGGTGTCCATGGGTAAAACATATGAAATTGAATCATCATCTCGCGCTATGTATTTATGAACAGTTGAAATTATATGATGAAAACCAGTTTGATTATCTAATATTGGTATTGAATATAATTGATACAAGATGAATATTTCGGGATCAACTAACGGAATTTCGAGGACGAAAAAAATTTTTGAATAAAGCTGATAAGCTTGCAGTTTTATTATGTCAATATACTGAGCTATATTTGAAATATAAGTGGGTAGAGGCAATACGTTATTTTGTAATGACTGTGAGATTTCTTTTAATGCGTCCATTAAGTCTATGGGCGAAATAATAGAACTATGTAGAATTTGCAGGCGAGAGAATGTGATAGAATTTAGTAGATCATTTAAATAATTTTCTAAAAATCCTCTTTCCATTAAGGACTCACATAAATCTAGTATTTGTAATTGTGCTTGGTAAAAGGAGATGTCATTATTAATGTCCAGAAGTGTAGTCTCGATAGTTTTTAAGTCTTTGTTAAAAGTTTCTTCGTCTATTTGTAATTTTTGAATTGTAGTGTTGAAAGTTCTTATAACTGAAGTGGTAACAGATATTTGATGTTTTAGGAGATTTTCAATTTGAGTTTCATCGGAATTTATCTTATTTATACATTTATTAAAGTATTCGCCATCAGAGACGTCTAAATTTCCAGTAATAGATTTCCAGATTGTTCCAATACCATTTACTAAACCGCGTTTTAGGCGTTTATTATAAGGTACTGTGTCAGAGGTTATTTCTTTATATTTTAAATTAACGGAGTTTGAGATTTGTTTTAGCAGACTAACATGTGTCTGTACTTTGGCTGGAAAGGCAAGTTTTCTCGGTGTATCCACGTTAATAAATTTTTCTAACAGGTTTTCCAAAATTCTGTCATTATTGGATATTGTAGTTTTGATAGGTAATAATTCTTTGTAAACAAGTAAAGTCCATTGATAAAGTAAACTCCAATTTGTAAAAACTTCTTGAATTTCGAAAGGTCCATTAAAAAGATTATCCGATTTTGATTTAATTTGGGATTCTTTTACGTAAACTTTGTCACCAATTTTAAAATCAGGTCTTCGTTTTGAAATATTCTCGTCAAATCTTACTTTTGCCTTTTCTTTCTGTCTTTCTGTTTTTGCTCTGGCTACTTTGTAAAAATATTCCATGCGAATATTCAGGTCTCGAATATATTTACTCATTAGTGTTTTTTGATTGTATAGAGTTTCTGGTGGTCGGCTTGCAGTGTGCCCAAATATAAGTTCATATGGTGTGAAACCGTGGGTCTTATTTTTTGTGTTGTTATAGCATATTATTGCATAAGGAAGTATAGTGAAGGGATGATCGTTTGGGTTCTCGGCTTGATTTGCTCTAATCATTTCTAAGAGTGTGGCATGAAACCTTTCTATAGATCCATTAGATTGTGGATGGTTAACGCTAGAAAATGTTAGTTTAATGTCGTATAATTCGCATAGATCTTTGATTATAGCATTCTCGAATTCTCGACCGCAGTCACAATGAATTCTTAGTGGTGTTCCATAGTGTTGAAAAAAGAGTAGGAGTGTCTTGACTACTGTTACTGCCTTTTTGTCTTCCAAAGGATAGGCTTGCGTGAATTTTGTCAATTCGTCACGAATAGTTAAAGCGTAGTTCCTAGTAGGGTATTCGAATATATCCATATTTATTCTTTCGAATGGTGTTTTTGGAGTTTCTGTTATGACTAGTGGTCCACTTAAGTTTTTCCTGCAAATCTTAACTTTTTGGCAAATTTCACATGCTTTTACAAATTTCTCTACATCTTTTGTTAAATTCTTCCAATTGTATTTCTGCTTTATTCTTCTGACAGTTTCGTTTATTCCTCGATGTAAGTTGTTTTTACCGCAATGGTAATGATCTAAAATTTGAGGGATTTCGTCTTCGCTGCGATTTTCGACGCAATATATTTTTGATTCATCGAATTGATCTTTATTTGCAAAAGGTACAAGAAACAAGTGTGATATTACTCGTTCGGGATCAAACGGTAATGGTATAATAAAATATTTTCGATCTTTTACAGTTTTGCTGTGTACAATATTAATTCTTCGGTTACTATATTCCACTTTTTCTTCGAATATGTCATTCATTATGTTCTCGTGGAGTTCGTCAAGTTTATTTTGCCAAAAAAATGTAACAATATTTTTGTTGGATTTATCTAATAAGTCCGTATTCGCTGTTTCAATTTTAGAATAATCGATTAGTGACTTTGTTCTATACAGTTCGATAAACTTGTCAAGTTCTTCGGACATTTTTTCTATATTTTCTTCATCGTCGTCTTCGTTTTCTTGAGTTTCCGTGTCATCTTTATTCGATGCATGTAATGAGATTTTTGATTGAAAGTTTGCACAATCCTTGAAATGGTTAATCTTTATCCTTGAGAGGGCATCTGCATTTCTGTTTATTTTTCCTGCGCGATGTTCTATTTTATAATTGTATTCTTCGAGTTTTAGGCGCCAACGCGCTAATCGGCTTCCGGGATCTTTTCATCGAGAAAAGCCATGTAAGGGGTCGATGATCGGTAATCAGGGTGAATTTTCGGCCAAAAAGATATGGTCTAAAATGTTTGACTGCCCATACGATAGCTAATAGTTCTCTCTCTATAGTCGAATATTTTGTTTTGGCACCGCATAATGTTCTGGAGGCATAAGCTATGGGTAAATATTTTCCAATAGTACCTTGCGATAGAACAGCTCCAATCGCGAATGCACTAGCGTCAATTGTTAGTAAAAATGGTTCCTCAAAATTGGGATATATAAGTATTGGATCTGAAGTTAAAATATTTTTGAGTTCGTTAAAGGCTTCTTTGCAATCAGAATTAAAAATAAAAGGTACGTCTTTCTGAAGTAGTTTCGTAAGTGGTTTAGAAATTTTATCAAAATTTTGAATAAATCTTCTATAGTAACCGGCTAAGCCTAAGAATGACTTTATTTCTTTGGTGTTCTTTGGTTCCGGGAAGTTTTTGATGCAAGATATTTTAGCTGGATTTGTTTTTACACTATTTTCTGTTACAAGGTGGCCCAAATATGCTACTTCTTTTCTTAAAAATTCGCACTTGTCTGACTGTATTTTTAAATTTGCTCTTCGTAACCTTTTAAAAACTTCTGTTAGTCATGACATATGATCATGAATAGTGGGTGAGTAGATAAATATGTCATCCATATACACTAAGCATCTTTCGTTTTGTATTCCTAAAAGGATGTTGTCCATTACTCTTTGGAAAGTAGATGGAGCATTCATTAGTCCGAATGGTATGCGAACAAATTCGTAATGTCCATTTTCGACGGAAAAGGCCGTTTTCTGGATGTCTTGTGACTCGATTTCAATCTGGTGAAATCCAGACGCTAAATCTAGTGTTGTGAAGTATTGGCATCCTCCTAGTTGGTCCAATAGTTCTGATATTTGTGGTAGAGGATAACGGTCTTGTACGTGAGTTCGTTGAGTTTTCGACAATCAATAACAACTCGCCATTTTTGTTTTCCTGACGTATCTAATTTATTCGGTACGACCCAGACTGGACTGGACCAGGGCGAGACGCTTTTCTGGATTATTCCTTCTTCTAACATTTTATTAATTTGCGTCTTTACCTCTTCCTTATGTATTTGAGGATATCTATAGGATTTAGTGAAGATAGGTTTAGCGTTGTTTGTTTCGATTTTGTGCTTGATTTCGTTTGTGAAGGTCAGTTTGTCGCCTTCGACATAAAATATATCTGCATATTCAGTACATATATCTAGAATTAGTTCTTGTTCTTCGCAATTTAGATGATCAATTCTGAGTTGTTCCTTAATTATTCGTGTTCTATCTACTACTGGTTCTTCAAAATCATTTTCGTTGTAGGATAGGATTGTCTCCGAATTTTTGAAAGGTGCGATTGAAATGTCTGAAAATTCGATTGCCTTCGGCATAGCATTAGCATTTAGGACGGAAGTTAGGAATTCTCCATTTTCGTCTACATGGACTAATGCATGAGGTAATCTAACTTTTTCTATTTCTTGAGCTGATAATATGGCATCTGTATTTGATAAGTTGCATTTTAGTCTGTATATTTGTTCGGTCCGGCTGTCAATGGTAATTCTGTTTTTTTCTTTTATTCGTTTTCTCTCTGGTCTTTCAAGATTTTTGTCTTGATCTTGGCTTTTTACGATAGCATATTTTTCATTTATAGGGTTTTGATATTTTAAATTTGATTCTTGTTTAGAATCTGATTTAATTTTTATTTTAGGTTCGTTTTGTCTTGTTTCTGTAGGGTGTGTCGGTGTTTTGTCTTTAGGAGGTGTGTTTGTCTCGTGTCCTACTTTGTGAAGGGTGACAGTTTTAAAATTTGTATGCAACTGTCGGGATTTGAGATCTATTACGCATTCATAATGATCTAGAAAGTCTAGGCCTATTATGCCATCGAAATCAATGTCTAAATTGAAAATAAAGACTTTGTGAGGATTATCCTCAGTGAAGGGAATCAGGACAGATTCTGTTATTAACAATTTTTGATCGGTTATACCTTGAATAGTAACGTTTTCAGGAAATCTATTATGATAATTGCGTGCTGTGTTTTCTTTGAAAACAGTGATTCTAGCACCTGTGTCGATTAAAAGTTTAAAAGTGTTGGTAGCATCGTTAATGTAATATAAATTTTTGGAACTCATTGTATGAAATGGGGCTACATGAAGTTAAGTGCTTGGATTTGTTCTTGGATATTCGTAATATCCGTTGAGGGGTTCGTATGATTGGGACGATGATTTTGATTCTGAAGTGAAAGAAAATCCTGATAATTTTGTGTGTTATTGGTTTCGTAAAAGTTATCAGTTTGTGGATTATTTTCTGTATAATAATCCGTTTCATAGATTTCATAGTTATCGGTATTATAATAATTATCTGTATAGTAATCGTCTGTATAATAGTTAGTCGTCATTTCATCAGGGTATTCGTTTAAAACATGTGCTCTTTGGAAGTTTGGGTTTCTTTGAATAACAGATGGACGATTTTGATTTTGATTTTGAGATGAAAAGGAAGGTCTCTGTTGGTTGAAATTTGGATTGTTGGACGAATATTGATTCCTATTAGGGTTCTGATTGTTTTGATAGTTGTTAGGTCCATTATTATATTGGTTTTGGTAACCGTGTGGCCTAGAAAAAGTTTGGTTTGGCTGTACGAAACGTGAAGAGCGGCATTCACTATTTAGATGACCAATCCGGCCACAATTTGTACATTTTGTAAACTGAGATGAGGGTCTTCTCATTGGTTGAGAGGATTTAGGAATAGTTGATCTAGAATTAGATTTTTGTTCTTCAAAATATGACAATTGAATTTCGCGTCTAATACGATTGCTTGCTTCAGTGAGATCTTTCGGATTACTAGCCCTAATAATTTGTCCTAGACGAGGTTCTAAACCGGTTAAAAGTGTGTTTAGGGTCATGGTATCGATTAAGTCACACTGGGCAGTTTTTTGATCTGGGGATAAATTTGCTACTTGGATCGAGGCGTGCATTTTTGCATTCAGAACGGTTAAAGAAAGTTAGAGGAGATTCGTTAGATAGTTGTCTTAGTCTTTGTAAGTCTTGTATTAAGGAGGTCAGGTCTCTACTGTCTCCGAAATGTAGATTTAGTAATTGTTTTATTTCTGTCTAAGAAATTGGTTTTCTAGAATTAATAAGCTGTGCAGCTTTACCTTTGAGTTTATTTTTTACGTGAATCGTTAATAGAACGCGCTGATCGCCTGTGGCCATCTTAAAAGCACAGTCGCATGCATCTAAAAATGTAGAAAGAGAAATCGGATCGCCTTCAAATTCAGGGATAATAAAAAATATTTCCAAAAGCTTGTATGGTTCGATTTCTTGTTGAGTCTGGAAACGTGTCTCAGGAATTTTTCGAGATATTTTTAAACGAAAATGAAAAATAGAAGTATGGAGAAATATAAAATGTATCAGTATATAAGGGAGAAAAAAAAATGTGGTGGTATATAAAGGGCAAAAATGTATCAATATAAAAATATCAAATAATATATCAACAAAAATGTATCAAATATACCAAATAAAAATATATCAAGAAAAAATATACCAAAATATAGCAAGTAAAAAAAATATGTCAATAAAATATCAGTATAAAATAGTATGTAAAGAAATATCATTAATTTCAAATATTAGATAATCAACTTGTATTTTTGTTTTTTGTATCTTGATTAATTGACTTGCAGTATAGTCAATTATTATAACAAAATTATTAACGAGATGATTCAAAATTCACTTACATAAAGAAGAACATCGGGACGCCTTGTTCTCTCTGCTCAGCTACCAGGGGCTTCACTAGGTGTTCCTTCCGTAGATCACAGGAGTGAGGTTGTTCGGAGATGCTTTCTTCTTTAAGGGTTGTCTTGTTCTCTCTGCTCGGCTACCAGGGGCTTCACTAGGTGTTCCTTCCGTAGATCACAGGAGTGAGGACTTCCGTAGATTCTTTGTTCCGTTAAGGGAAAAGAATCCGCCGCTGCCAGTGAGTATACACGTGTTCTAGCAACGTTAATCGGATCCTACTGACTGCGCCAATTGTTAAATCACTAATCACGTATTTAACTTTAAAAAAAAAAACTTTATTTGTTACAAATTAAATATTAAATAATAGTACAAAATTAAATTAATGACTACAATATCTGGACTGGTCGAAGTTGCAGCTAAGAGTGGTTCCGGCATCTGAAAATGGTAATTTATAGGTTTGGTATGAAATGCTGAATCGCTGTTCCCATGAATATTGGCCAACGGTTCGTACAAAGTTCTACTGCGTGCTCAGCGGTTTCTATGGGAATGGGATGATGAAATCTGAAGTCGGCGAACTTAAGCTAGTTCAAGGTTGATATTTTCTCATATAACATATATGTATATATATATATATATATATATATATATATATATATATATATATATAGTAAACTCTTAAATATTGGGGAAATCTGCAAGAAATACTCTAATGTGTATCAATTGTTTCGCCGAACGTTTTCGCCAAAGAGAATTAATTTGGCTTCTTCAGGGCTGAAAGAGAATAAATTATAATTAGCTACCATATATTATCTATTAAAACATTATTGATCTTACCGTAACTTAGAGTTGTAGAGTTAGAATATTAAAAAAAAAAAAATTCTAACTCTACAATTCTAAGTTACGGTAAGATCAATAATGTTTTAATAGATATTATATGGTAGCTAATTATAATTTATTCTCTTTCAGCCCTGAAGAAGCCAAATTAATTCTCTTTGGCGAAAACGTTCGGCGAAACAATTGATACACATTAGAGTATTTCTTGCAGATTTCCCCAATATTTAAGAGTTTACTATATATTTATATATATATATATATATATATATATATATATATATATATATATATATATATATTATATATATATCATATATACATTATCTATTTTAAGGTAGATGACTTTAAAACAATATTGTCAACATTTTTGAGGTGCATTTCTGGGCCAACTTTATTGTAAGATAGTGAATTTGATTACGTAAACTTAACTTTCACTTCAGAATAACCGACAAAAAAATCGTATCATGTAATTTGTCTTTCAACAGAAACCACGCTCAATCATGTCAGTATAGTCTGACTTGTTAGTAGTTCCAATGTAAATCATGAGGAAAGTCCAGGAGAAAATTCAAAGTACTATCCCAACTGGGTAAGTATTTAGTTTACTCTTAATATTAACATTAAACTCTAACTTTATATGTATGTGACTTTAATACAAATTATGTATCCCCGATTTGTCATTGTTTACTAAGAGTGCTATCACTTTTTTATTGATTTCTTTTCTTTTAATGTTGGTAACCAGATCCTACTACATTCTGCCGAGGTATTTCGGCGCTGCTGGTTTTAATTAACGTAATAAGAGCAGCTTCCATGATTTCTCTTTTTAGCACTGTTTCTTTCTGGACTATACATAAATCTTTTCATTGAATTCTATGTTCATTTTCGCATGCATGTTTACATATATGTGAGATCTATCAAATCCTCTATTTTTGGTATAAAATTGATGTTCACTTATTCTAACATTTAATGGTCTTGATGCTTTACATAAATAAAATTGTTCGCATTCATAAAACATTTTATAAATAAAATCATTTCGTCTTTCTTATTCGTTATTAGGTTTAGATATGATAAAATAGTTCTCCATGTTATTTTAAATGTTGTTGAATTTATTTCCTATGCTTAATTTCTTGCCATTCTCAAGATAAAGATAATTTTATGTAATCGAGTCAACCCGATATCTTTCAATAAGGTCGTCCCAGGAACGCACTTCAAAAATATTGACAATATCATTTTAAAGTTATCTACTTTAAAATGAATAATATTTATGTCTTCATTACCATCTTCACTACTATTTCCAATTTAAAAACGATTTTATTAAAAATACTTAAATATAAATTAAACAAATTATTTTGTTTTGTTACATAAAAATTATTGTTAAAATGTAAACTATTAGACAGATTTTTTCAGAAACGATGTAATTTTATAAGGAGATTTTATGTTATAAATGAGTGAATTGAGTTAAGATTGAGGTATTAATGATATCTTACTTGCGTTTATTTCTGTCAACATAGCTTCACATTCTGTTGTGGCTTGGGCAACGCGAATTTTTTGTTTGGCTAATTGTTTGTTTAATACATCAAGTTCTACAGTGGCTTCTTCAATTTTTTTTAAACCGCTTTTTAAGCGTTCACATTGAGAATTTATATAGTTGCCTTTCTCATCCAGTAACCTAATTCAAATAAAATTATAAATAAATTTAAGAAATATATAACAGAGTAGTATTGAACGTAAACCTTTGTTAGATTCATTAAATCTAAAAGTTGTAATCAAAGAAAAAGCGTATTCAGAAAGTTCAAAATTAACGAAAATTCACTAAATATAAATAACTAATACTTAAAGAAGTTAATTTATTACTCTTGTTTAATTCTGAAATTCTGAAACTCTTGTTAAATTCTGTTAAATAAAAAACTGTAAAAGCGGAGTTGCACCTTCAGTCCCTTCCCATTTCAGTTGGTCCTTTTGAATTTGTAGTTTATAACGATTACCATAAAAATCATAATATATATGTTTTTATAAGTTCTCATATAAATTACTATGGCACTTTTGATTAATATTTATTAAACATATTACTTTTATGTATTTTTTTTTATCTCCGACAATAAGAAAAAAATTTCTAAATCGTCGCTTTTTATTTACTTACATCAACATACTTTAATTTTGTTATAATTTTCTTAAAACCGGAGTTAGCTGTGGAAACTAACATTAAAATAATTGTCAACTAATGTCATATGTAGTTTGTGATATTATAAACCTATTGCCGTTTGTTAATTTTAAAATGGGTGGAGATAAAGTTATCTCGATGAAAAAGAACATTTGCTTAATCATCATCAGATTTTTTAATTTTGGAAAATCCATTGCCAAAATCTCGAATATGTTGCAATTGATACGTTATAGTTATAGAAATATAGTTAGAAGATACCAAACCTCAGGTTTGGTTATCACAAAACCTAGAAATGTAGGAACAAGTAAAATATCCGATGCAGATCGAAGGGCATTAAGACGCAATATAGTGAAAAAATGACATACAACTTATTATGAAATGAATTATGAAATGACTTACAACTTAGATTTAAGCGTTTTGGGAAGCGACGTTGTTAGAAAACAAGTTTCTAGAGCAACATGTCACTGGCGCGCCCACAAATTACAATTTGCTTATTACAAACTAAGTTAAATAGTTAAATAAATCAGTACGAATTGTTTTTGAAAAATTTCATTTTATCTCAGTCTAAAGAAAATCCACTTTTAACATTACAACACAAGAAAAATAGGTTAAAATGGTCAGAAAAATACTAAGATAGGACACATTCACCATGGGATACAATACAATGGAGTGATGTGTCCAGATTATAAGTGTATGTTGGAGACAGGAGTCGCTATATTTCTTGCGTTATCGTGATCTAGGGCAACATGTCATCTAAAGATGTGGAAAAGTTGCATTTTGTTTATGAGATTTTAAATAAGGACCAAATTTAAAACTTTTTGAGAATCTCTTTTACCTACTGTGAAACAAAGTCATTTCAAATAAGTCAAAATCAACGAAAGTTTTTGTCTTCCAACATGACGGCGTAGGTTGCCATACATTAAAAAAAGTTTAAACTGTAGTAAAGATCATGGTATACCACTTTTAAAATGAGTTTCTAACAGTCCCCAATATAAACTTTTTGTGGCGAAACAAAAAACGCGCTGAGGAAACATCCTGCCAGGTCCGACAATGAATTGAAGCAAAACTTGCAAGAAATATATGGGATTCATTTACACCAAAATTTTGCCAGAACTTTTTAAAAACTATGCCTTGAAGAGTTTTGCATGTAATTAAAAACAAAGCGGATGTCGGAATTAAAAATAAGCGGATTTTTTTAATTCACAAATAAGCTGTTATGAATGAATTAGAAAGAAATAATGTAATTAAAAATTTTACTTAGATTTTGAATTTCTAATCTTTTGTTCAAATTACTATTATTGTTGAAAATATACACCATTTCTAAAAAGGTCCTTTTAAATTTATTACCTTCATTACACAAAATTTGAATGTTTTCTAATTTTATACTTTTTTTACTTTAACTTTTTTACAAATTATTCCAAAGACACGTTCTACCTTGGGTTCAGTGCTGATAACGGTTAAAATACAGTTGTTGCCGTCGTGGAATTAGCTACTTCTTGGACAAACATACAATCTCCATCATAACGTGCTCATACAAATCGAAGCACTTGACAGCCATACGTTAATTTTACGTAATCATTAAAAATATTGATTGAAATCTTTGGAATCAGAGGTTAAAGGTTTCTCCCAATAAATGTGGATTATTCAGAAAATTCCATCCTGCAGTATTAAGAGACTTAAAATCTTTAGGTGTATAATACAACAAACTAAGAATAAAGCTTACTACACCCCGATCTCAAACAATTTTTATGTCAGGCTCCCTTTAATTTCCAAAAGTGTTTCGTGTATTGATTTATGATAAACTCGGCAACGTCGCTATTATTCGAAATTTTTCTTTTCTAGTAGTATCGTCGAACAGAGGTTTTATATAAAGGTCGAAAATCGGTGATTGAGATTCCTGCTGATGAACCTGTCGTCAAATGTATTGGCGTTTTGATATCTTTCAGCTTTAACACTTTCAATGGTAACAAGAAAGTCTTTATTGGTGGCAGACATGTCAAGTCGTTTGCAGGATTTACGTTAAACCAGCAAATCTTGATGTGTAGACCTTTATTTTATAATTAAACCCATCTATCATTCCTTAATGAAATATTTGTTATTTAGTTATTTAGTTAATATTAGTGAATTTTTTTGTAGTAAGTTAAATAAAATTAATTTAACTACGTAAATTACGCTTAAAAATGTAACTTAATCTTATTACATTATCTTTTATTATTGCTTATTATAACGTGAAATAGAGTAAATAATCAACACATTTGAACAAAAATTCCTATCTCTGCTTACCTCAAATATGTATTAATGAAGTCTAAATAATGTTTCGGCGTGACATAATTCTTTCTTCTCATTGTCAATAAGTAATCTGTAGTATATTTATTAACAGAACTATGCACGTGTACCACATGCTCGATAATATTATCACGATATTGTGCGGGTAAAAGTGGGTTTTCTTTTAAGAAAGCTGAGGCTACGGCCACTAGGGCTTGTAAAGGCCATGGATACATCCAATCAATAGTAGTATTATTGACTAATCCTGAAAGTAACGAATAATTAAAAAATGTCTGTAATACCATCGGTAAAATATTTTTTTTCCATGCAGTAAATATGAAGAAAATATTCGTAAAAATATTAAATATACCAAGTGTCTTGTTAAGAAATAGACATAGAATAATCGAAGATTCTGCTTCAGATTAAAACTTTTTATAAAAAAATATACAGTAGATATTAAAATATAAATCACTTTCGAAATACAGGGTGTTAAAAATTAATTAAGAATATTATTTATGCTATTTTTTATAACTCTATAGTTTTCCTACGGTATTTATGTCTACAATATACTTGTTATTAAAAATAAATATTACCTTTTTATAACTGTACCGGTTCGAAAGCCCCCAATTTCTCTTGGAGGCTCCGAGATTTGAAAAATCTCTGCTTTTAATAAAGAGCTATATTTTTCTAGTGAAATAGAAATGTTTAACTTTCTACCACTATGGAATATCTCCAACCATTTAGTCGTTTTAGACGCATCTCTGTTACGTTTGCTAACACCAAAGTCTATAACCCCCAGTAATGTTGCGTATATCACACACATGCTTCTCAGCATGTAACGACGATTCGCCCTTATGATTAATTCGTAGAAAGTGTTGCAGGCTCCCTATATATATATATATATATATATATATATATATATATGCTCCCTTGCATATGCGCCATTGCGCTACCCCTAATATGACTATTCAGCAGTTATTCTAAAGTCTTCAGTACATATGACATTAGATTCATCGGCCTCAGAAACTTAGTTTTTTTCTGTCTTGTTTTGCCATGACCTTCCTAATCCTTCATTACTTGTGTACCCCAATTATAAGTTTTTTTTAATTGCCGTATTACCAGATTCCAGTAAGAGCCTAAGAAGGTATCCATTGAATTCTAGCAGGCAACGGTGGGGGAATTCTATTTTGGACATCGAACATCACGGAGCAAGACAGCCTGGCACCTTTCGGCCGATTAAGGTACTACGCCAGAAGACCCCAGGGTAGTGCCAGATTAACCGTGTTCCAGCTAAAACCTTAACCACCGTTCCAGAGAGGCAGTCTTGCCACTCAATGAACAACTAAAATAAAAAACTAAAAACTTATAAATAACCATACCTATTACCGTAATTCAGAAAAATATTTCAGCCGTTAGGCTATAAACTAATAAATAATAATAACCATAAATTTCAGATCCCTGGCTCAATTTCCTCCTCTGTCCTGCTCCTTTTTTTATCACTCTAGAAATCAGACAGTGTACTTCTCTCCATTATTTCTCTCCTCTCAACATTATGTTTACGATGTTTATTTCATCCAGCCCGAAACCCATTCGCCTCTCGAAATCTTCCCTTTCATTTGCCCACCTCTGGCAGTTAAAAATGTGGGGAAGAGCATTCGTTACCTCACAAACAATACAGTCTGCTGATGCAGATTTGCTTATTCTCTTTGTGAAGGTGCCAAACCTACAATGTCCGGTCAGATACTGCATCAGGAAGTAGTCTAGTTTTCTGAACTTACATCCTCATCACGGCCTCATATCGGGAATAAGCTCCTTCGTCCACCTTGCCTTTCCGCTCTCATTCGCTCATTCTCTCTGCCACTCTACTATTGTTCTTTCTCTCTCACTCTCATCTATATTCCATCGATCCTCCTCGCATACACCCTCGCTCGCTCTTTGCACAACAAAACGATTGGTATCACCACTCCAATGACATATGGAGCCTCATTTGAAACCGACCTTTACGCGCTAGATACCCTGAGGAGCATTGGCTTTTGCAAAGTTTCCATCAGCTTAGCGTATTTCGCAGTGTTCAGTACGCTACAACACACGAGGGCAGCGTAGGTTACTACCGACTGAAAAACCCAATTAAGCAGCTTTCTTTTGGTGTTACCTGGGCCTCCAATGTTTGGAATTAGCCGTATCAACACTCCAGATTTTGGTTCGCCTGCTCTACCGTCTTTTGGATGTGTACTCCAAACCTTAGTCCTTCCGAAAACTAGACACCAAGATACTTAATCGATATAACCGGTGCAACCTTCAAAATTTCCACTATAAAGCGAAAAGGGGATTTTTCCCGGTTTCCTTTGAGAACTTACACCTCAGTCTTCTGAGGCGATACCTGTAAATAATTCTCTCTGACGCACCTACTAATACGACGCAGAACTGTGTTAGCCGCATTAGCCATGTCCATTTTCTGAATCGCCTTCTCAACCAGTGCGAGATGATTTTGATTTACCAGTGATTTGTATGGCTTAGATGAGTTAATTATCTATTTGATTTTGTCCGTATCTACCACTACTTTTGCTATACGCCGGTTTTTCTTAGAACCATAAGTTATGTATGCCATGTGTCTAATGGTATTAGTTTTGTTTTAGCCTCTGAAAAATGCAACCTAAAAAATTCTTTCAGGGTCTCTCCATTATTTCTAGTAATATTTACTATTTATTATTGGGAATTATCCAAAATTTTAGATTAAATTTTGTTTATTTAATTTTTTTTTATTTATAACAGATTATTGTATTTTGTATTTTAGTTTATTTTATAAATAAAAGAAACGTATTTTAAACTAATATTGTGGTTAATTCGCAATAAAAATAGTAGATATTATTGAAATACCACAAGAAAACTGCTTCAGCATAATATCACTTGTAACGTTATAAACGTCACATCTTTATTAATTTATATTTAAATAATTATTTTATTTTAATTTCTTTATTAATTTATTAATTACGTTGCCTTCAGATTCGTTTTTACTATTTTTTTCTTCAAAAAGTAGTTGGCGCCCTCTGTCTTTCTTTTCTCTCTCTTTCTGACCCGTAAAGTAAATATTCGCCCTATCTCTTTCTGTCCGGTAGACTAAATATTCTGTTCTATGTTGACAAAAAAGCTAATTCCATCATATAGGAACATCGTATGACATCTGTGCTAACTTCATGCAGTCCCTTCCTACTTTCTGTCAATTACCTTTAAGGGTGGGATTATTTTTTGTTTATAATTGAAATTTACAAAAGAAAGTAGGAATTATAATAAGCTTCATTTTATGGTCTGCAACATTCTTTTGGAGTAAGTACTTTCATTGTAATCTTAATTCTATAATTTTGACATTATTTTTTATATTCGTAACCTCAATTCTTTCGAAAGCACGTTTTTCGATTATATACATGTAGGAATCTGAACAGAATTTAACTAAGTAATAATAATCGTATTTTATCATTTTATCCTTGCCATCCGCTATTTGTTTCATTGTAAATTTGTAAAATGGCAAAGAAATTAAACCCTTTTTGATGTGTCTCTAATACAAGCTGTTTCTGATATTTTAGTTTATTGGCTGTATTTATCGACCATATTTACGGTTTATTGGCTGTATCATTTTACTGGCCGTATTATTAAAATTCATTGAATCTATTGGAGGACCTAACCACTTAATTGTGAGGCCACACACACACATGGAATAACTGCAGCTCTCTGGAGGACCTAACCGGCTAATTGGGAGGCCATACAAGCAGTCCATTGATGCCATCGTTGCCTTAAGCATCACCCTCACTATATTCATTGTAAAGCATTGGCAGGGTTGATTGTTTCCTATTTTTAATAAATATGATTATTTCAAAATTCTTTTATTTCATATTCATATCATCATTCCGTAAAACACTGTAGTTTTTTCTCAGCTCTTTTCTCATCTGTTTGTGCTACCCCAGGTCAGATGATCCACATCTGCATTACTGCTGATGATGTGTATATCCTGAAATCTCTCACTAGCTATGAAGGTTGTTCGAGACCATTATATGGAAGCTATGCGTATCTGAGAATTATTTCCTTCATACCCCCCTGTGGTCTTGTCCTTGTGGTCTTGTCCTTCATTTAATCGTTGTTTAATCCCTGAAACAGAAATTCACCAACAGCAGACTGTTACATAATTCACCGGTACAAATTTTGGTAAATTTGTTATATATAAGATCCTCATCAGTCGCAATAAATCTCACTAGAGTCAAAATAGAATTTCACAAAAACAGATTGCTCTTTTGTGAAGGCTACCTCGAACCTTCTAAGCAATATTAAGTTCTACTAAATTTGACTTACTATCTTAGAGTCTATTTCTAGGTTTTTATTTTACAATGGTGTTTTAGAACTCTAATTAGAGACATAGACGGCTCTGATAGTTTTCAAAAATACCTTTTTATCACTCTTTACCGTCTACAATATGCTTTAAAATGAGCAGCGCTCATAAAAAGACTAGAATATGTGGTTCATCTCCCCTCTCTTTCAATTTTTCAACAACTCTCTTCCGTTTTAAATTTGATTTTGTTTTGTTTTATTAGGTCCTAATTTGATCATATAAATCATATCATAATATTAGATAATCAGTCTCTTTCTGGAGATCGCGAATGAGAACCACCAGAAGAACTATTTGAACAGTAGGGATATATCTTAAGTGTTATTGTTATTGTTATTTGTTCATCGTCTACATTACTCTCGGCCTTCTTTGATAAGTTTTTTTTATTATTTTTATGGAATCTTTTTTCTTCACATAACCTGTATGTCCCGTTTTTCATTCAAACTCTAATAAGAATGTATGCGGATAGAATCTCTGGATAATTCATTTTTAACTTTAATAGCCTACTTTAGATTTGCTTTAAAATTTACTTCGTATTTTGTAAATTTGATTGTTCTTGCCAGTGTCCTAGTTTTTTTTATAATTTTTTGTAACCTATTTCGTGGCAAAGGCAAGAGACGTATGTGTTTTTATACTGTCAAGCCAATATCAAACTTCTTGTTTGAGTTTGTTTATTTGTGCTTTTTGTTATTGTCCTCCTTTTTGGTGGAACCCCCAAATTAAAACCACGTGTGGTATTAATAACTAAGTAAGCTACAATTCCAGCTGCCCCCACTAAGGACCAACACCTTCATGTGAAGCTAGCATACATTTCCATGTGAAACCCACATTTATCTTCTTGTGAAGACTACATTTAGCCTCTCCTCCAGAAGTGAGAATATATATTATGTATAATTAGCATATTGCCAATTAAGACAGCATACGATACTGTTAACAGACTCCAATTATATTTGGCTATGCTTGAATTTGGATTACCAAACGGGTTGGTAAAAATAATTAAAATGACAATTAGAAAAGTTAAATATAAAGTGCAAATACAAGGTGATCTTTCAGAACCATTGACAACTAACTGAGGACTACGCCAGTGAGAAGCGCTATCATGCACGCTGTTCAATCTAGCGTTAATCAAGCGATGTGGGAATAAAATTAACGGGTACAATATATACCCGTAGCATACAAATAGTGGTATATGCTGATGATATGGTGATCATTGAAAGAACCGGAAATGAAGCAGTTAAAGCTTTTACATGTATTAAAAACGCCGTAGAAAACATCGGACTTCTGATTAACTCTCAGAAAACTAAATATATGCCAGCTATATCAAAGATGCAACCAAATAACTTAAAGCTGCAATACGAAACTATAAAAACGGTGACAGATTTCTGCTTTTTAGGTTTACTGTTTGAATGCAAAAACAACACATCCAAAGAAATAAGAAAAAGAAAATGCGTGGCTAACCGCTGTTAATTTGGCCTAGATCCTCAACTAAGAGCGAAAAGTATGTCAAGACCGACAAAGTACAAACTTTATAAAACAATACTACGCCCAGTGCTCACCTACGAATCGGAACGGACAACGGACGTGCAAAGACGTCCAGAGATGAAGAGTTACAGTTAGTTAACATAATCTTTTATTCACCCCTTTAAAAAATTTTATTGTACGTTCAATGTTTAATAAAATAAGATGTACCTACACCTGGGAAGGAGCTAGGTATCGTTTTATAACTACAAAATTGAGGTGTTCTTTTCTTGTTACACAGTTGGCACCTAACGATCTAGAGGATTGCTTTATTGTTACAAAATGTATGCCTGTTTAAAGATTTTAATAATTTATAAATACATAGTTAAGCTATTATTAAAAAAAACAATTAACTGCATTCTTTAGTACAATCCTCATTTACACTCTGTGTAGCCTCCATAATATACTAATTTTCATCTAGTTACAAAACTTGCTGTCTGTTGTTAATTCTTGTCGTCAGTCATAAGTATCAGATATCAAATCAATTAATTTGAGTAGGGATGTCTCCTGTTTCAATTAAATATACCTTTAACTCATGTATACATTTTATTTGTTTATCATCTCTTTTGGGTAAGTTTTAATACTTTACAAACATTCAGTCTTGTTTAATATTTTCTTTTAATAATTTTTGGTATAAGTTGTTTTTTTAACATAACCTATATATGCACTTAGACTTGGACTCTTCGCGAACGCGAGCGCCAAAAAATTGATGCTTTTGAGATGTGGTGCTGGAGAAGAATACTGCGCATAACTTGGACAGCTCATAGGACAAACTTTTCCATTCTAAAACAACTCGAGATTAAAAAAAGGCTGTCCATAATATGTCCGCAACGTAGTCTGCAATTTTTCGGTCACGTAGTTCGCAGAGGTGACGATAGTTTGGAGAGATTAATTGTTTCTGGAAACGTTTCGCGGGAAAGATCAAGAGGACGATCATCAACTAGATGGTCAGACCAAATTAAGAATTCAGCTAAAAACTTGTTCTGTGAAGCTCTCAGAGCAGCTAAAGATAAAGACCAATGGAGAAAAATTGTTAGGAATAGTAGAAGATATCACGATCCTTAGTAATGGGGAAACGACAAGAGATATATATTAATATATATATATATATATATATATATATATATATATATATATATATATATATATATATATATATGCACACGTTTCATTAAAACGTTAAAGGATTTACGCAGATATAATATTTCATATAATAATAATCATCATTTTATTAATTTCATAATAATCATCTAAATGTTCTTGCATTGAATTTTTTTAATTATAGTTTTTTTAAGCCTATCATGGCAAGGCAAGACATATTTTTAATTTTAACTGTCAGCTAACATCGAAACTTGTTGTGGTTTTTCTTCATTACTATCTTTTTGGGAGGGCGGCCGTTTACTTAAGCAGTAGTAGTTTCATCGTCACACGTTTGAGGTGTCGTTTTATTGCTTGGTATACTTATACTGGGCTTGGCATAATTATTATATTAATATAATATGTAATAATATTATATTTAAAGTGTTTAGTTTTTTAAGTTAGAAATTAATTTGGGCCAAATTTGAAAATGCTTTTTATAAATAGGTATTTATATATAGGTATTATATACTTATTTTATAGAATTATTAGTATATGTTTATAAGGTTACCTGGAAAGTTGCGACATCTTTTGCTTAAAAGATCTCCAGCAGAGGACATTGACAACACCACATGTAAGTTATCCTGGCAAGTATGCAAAAAATATTGCCAGACAGCATCTTTAGCTACGCCATATCCCGCTTTGGTAGCTGCAGTTCTGCAAGAATTTATAATTTGATCTTTTTCATCGTCAGCAAATAAGGAGGGGACATATCCTATCATAAGAATGTTATTTATAAATTCTAGAAAACCTTCTTCGATAATCTGATCAGCTGTAAAAAAGAAGCAGGTTGGCATGTTATCTGTGCCCAGTTGCGTATATAGTTTTTTCAGGTCTTCTTTAAAGGAAGATTCATTGTACCCTAAAAGTAAATATGGTAAAGATTAGTGATATATTTTATCGATTCTAGAACCTATATATACAGTGAACGGCTAAATTATGGAATATTATCATTATATCGAGAACCGTCGAGTTTTGAGGAAAATCCCGAAACAGGTCGATTTTTGTCAAAATACCCATGTTATAACGTACATGGAGTAGGGATTATGTCACCGGTGTAGGTGTAGTGAGGTAATCGTTAATTTTTTTAATAGAAATCAGTATAATGCGACATCTCATTTAAACGAGAATTTAATTTTCTATTTAACGACATTACATTTTTAACTAAAATATTTTTTAAGGGTACAAGAACAATTTTTTTTAATTTATATTCAACTAAATTACAACTAATGATTTAATTAATAATGTACTTTAAAGTAACTAAATTATGCATAATAACTATTTTAAATTAAATGTTCGAAATGCCATCAATCGGTTTCCTAACATTATGCGAATCTACGGACACATTCATCCAGTATATTGCGGATGACTTCTTGAGTAATCAGACTCATTTCATGCCTTATTCTATCTTTCAAGTCCTGTAAGTTTTGGGGTCTATTGATATAAACTTTTGATTTTATGTAACCCCACAGGAAAAAGTCTAGAGGTATTAGATCTGGCGACCTTGCTTGCCACTGTATAAAACCTCGTCTTCCGATCCACCTCCTGGGAAAGCAATGATTTAAAAATTGACGTACTTCACGTGCGTTATGCGAAAGGGCTCCATCTTGTTGAAACCAGATATTATTACTAGGTAAATTTAGATTATTGGCATTTGGATATATATTAGCAAGGAGAGATATAAGTTGATTTCTCAAAAAAGTAAAATAACGTTCTCCTGTTAGATTTTTTTTTTAAGAAAAAACGGCCAATGATTCTGTCATTAATGACCCCTGCTCATACATTTACTTTCTGAGGAAATTGCGTGTGTGACTCAGTTATCCAATGTGGGTTTTCTTGACTCCAATATCTACAATTTTGACGATTAACGGTACCATGTATAAAAAATGTGGCTTCATCGGAAAAAAGAATTTCATTGATGAAATGTGGATTGCGAATACATAAATCCTGCATAATTTCAGAAAATTGAAGCCGGCGATCGGGATCGTCGTCGTTTAATTCCTGATGAAGTTGAATTTTGTAGGGATGGTATTTTTCTTTTTTTAAAATACGTAATACCGATCGTTGGGAAACTCCAGCATATTCACCCATTTGTGTTGAACTACTGTGACACAGCCACCTAAAGCTTACAAGCCGTGAAGTGAGAAAATTGGCAACGTTGGAGGTAGTCCGATAGCCCTGTGTTTACTTGGAAAGATTATGCTAATTTTGTTTGTATTTCTTGTATTATTGGTAAATTATTCGATTAAAAAAAGGTATGTATTTTTTACGTATATTGTAATAATTGTATGAAGCATTTAGATATATATTATTCAGACAAATAATACGTACACACTGTTAAATTCAGACACTGCTTTAGTAATTACAAACCCCAAGTCGATGTTAATTTATTGGTACAGGGAGTAGTAATATGATATTCTAACATATTTTTTTAATTACAGATGCCGAGACACTGCAGTGTACCAAATTGCAAATCAAATTATGCAACTACTTTAAAGTATGAAAAGGCCCAAAGTACATTCTCTTTTCCCAAAAACGATCACCTTCGTACTCAGTGGGTTAGATCTATTAACCGTGAAGATTTCACAGTAACTTCTAGTTCGGTAGTATGTAAAAAACATTTTGATGCAACGGATATTATTGAAAGTGAGTCATTCATTGATAAAAATGGTACGGTTCTTCAACGAAATTTGGTTTTTCCCAAGTTGAAAGAGAATGCGATACCAAGAATTTTTGAAAACCAACCGTCATATTTATCTAACCCAAAACCACCAACAAGAAAAAATCCTGAAACTAGACGAGCAGAAATAAGTCTCTGGGAAGAAAATAATATAAAAGAACTCGAAAACAAAGACCTTATCGTGGATTTCAAGAAATTTTTACAAAGTTTTAGTGAGAGGGTCGAGTTAAAAAACTGGCAAATAAAAGTTGTAGAAGAAAGGATTTGTTTTTATTTATTAAATATTGACAATCAGTGCAGTGATGAGTGTATAAAAGTTATTTCAAACATTAACATTAGGAAGGAATTACTTGTATCTGTTTATGTGAAGGACATAAACAGATGTTTGTGGAACAGCTGTTAGAGAACTATATTTTAAAATTTCTGTGATTTTCTCCAATACTTTGTTAAATAACTTCACAAAAAACAAGAATAATGAAATTATGACAAAGAAACTAACCAAAATTTTATCTAAAAAGCGCAAGCTTTCAACTTTAAAAAAATAAATACCTGGAATTTCAATAACATTTTTTTAAGCCACTCTTAATAAATATAATATTCGCTCAAGGGATACTAGAATTCAATAAACTGCAAGTTGTTTACAAAAATATTAAAAGATTATTTTCTTTTTTTTTTAACATAAATTATGTAAATAATGTAAGCTGAATGCACTTGTATTACTTTTAAATTCTATTAATATTACACCTCATTGTATTCAATGTTTTGCAGTTTTAATAGATGTGATATATATGTACCTTATCAGACTATTTTGTACGATTTTTTTACTTAATTCTAACTTTATAGCGAATATTATGATGTTCCTCTTTTATTTATTATTTTGTTGGGCTCTTTACAGTCGGACTACTTCTAACAGCTGATGCGGCGTTGCCATTTTTATTTCACGGCTTGTAAGCTTTAGGTGGCTGTGACTGTGAGGATTATCATGTACATTTAATAAAATATCAAGTTTCGCATTGTCTTCAATTTTATGACGCCCAGCGCTTGGAATATGTGCCCAGTTTCTCCAAATTTTCGGACTATTTTACTTACTTTTGATTGGTTGATGGGTCTGTCTGGATATTTTGAGTTAAATAAATTGCATACCTCGTTCTGTGTTCTTTTTTTATCTCCGCATCCTCTAAGAATTAATATTTCTATGCGTTGTGTTTCATTTAGGTGAGCCATAATTTAGTATTCAAAAGTAAAAATTACAATTGACAACTGATGACAATTCACAAAATCAAAACATTTACGTTAATACAATAACTATGCCACTATCACTTGCTTGAATTAACATTTGACAAAAAGTTTTAGTGTTTATGTATGAGATATCTTTTTTTGTCCATTATTATTTTTACTTATTTTTATTTTTTTTAAGGATTTACTTTAGAAAGTCATGGCAGGAACCGATGGATGGCATTTCGAACATTTAATTTAAAATAATTGTTATGCCTAATTTGGTTACTTTAAAGTACATTATAAATTAAATCATTAGTTGTAATTTAGTTGAATTTAATATAAAAAAAAATGTTTTTGTACCCTTAAAAAATATTTTAGTTAAAAATGTAATGTCGTTAAATAGAGAATTAAATTCTACTTCAAATGAGGTGTCGCATTATACCAACTTCTATTTAAAAAAAATTAACGGTTATGTTAATTTTTACTACACTTTCACTACAGCCACACCGGTGATCCCTACTTCATGTACGTTATAAGATTGGTATTTTATAATAAAAATCAATCTGTTTCAGGATTTCCCTCAAAACTCGACGGTTCTCGAAATAATGATAATATTCCATAATTTAGCCATTCTATTTTAATAATTTTTAATGAACAATTTTAAGTTTTTATGCGGAGAAAATTGCGAAAAAAATAACGCTTAATGTTACGTATATAAGGTTTTTTTACTCTTAACATAAATGCTAATTTAAATTGCTTAAACAAGTTATTTTAATTGAAACAAGTGCATGATCAGTAACGAGTATTCTCCTCCCTATCTATCTCTTATTATTACTTGCATCTTTCTCGGCATGCTTGCAAGTAAATTTTGGACATACCCTTGGAAAATTGCATTCCATTCATCCTGTGCAGCAAGCTGAAGCTGATCTATAGTATTTGAAACAAGATTTCCTCTCATGTGCTCTATTAGATTTAAATCCGTGCTAAATAGTGGCCAATCCAATCTTTAAATTTGGATCTCGTCAAGATAATTACTCACTATAGCAGCGATATGTGGTCGAGCATTATCGTGCATTAACATAAATCTGTCATATCCAATGTATCCAATATACGGCAAAACATGATCTTTCAGGATATTTTGAACGTAAGTGTCACGAATTACCCGTCCAATCATTTCAACAAGTGCGGTGCGTTCCTCCCAACTAATACCCCATTAAAGCATTATGTCATCACCTCGAAAACCAACGGTCTGGGTAAGATTGTAATCTTACCGTAGATCCTACTGTAGATCCCATTAGTAAAAAGAACATTTTTCCAGTTGTCGATATTCTACTGAATATGTATTCTTACAAGTTCTAAGATGCAGCTCATTTCCGAGGTGCATCCATGTTATTGAGCGATTTCTTGTAGAATTAAGAACCAAAAAATGGTCATCAATAATTGGGGTAGTGCACCAGGCCTTCTTACAAAATTGCATGTCTCATGGTACCTTTTTAAAGTATTTGAAACTGTAGAATGACCTCTCCTGAGACGCCGTGCGATATTTTTTTGTGTATATCATTCCTTGAACAAAATTACAATCTGTGCTGCTTTCATTGTAGTATCTAACTGGTGGTATATTTGTTTTAAACTTAGTTAAATCAAACTAAAATAACCGAATTACTATGGTTTTTCCTTTACGTGAAGAAGGTTTTTTATGATAAAATTCACAAATGACACCAAACGCTGACCAAACGTCAAAATAAACGTCAAAATATTTTAAACCAATTAAGTACATCAGCCTACTATATGAGTAAAATCAATATTCTAAAATTATTTTGAAATAATAGTGACTACAAAAAAGAGTTAAAAAATTCCAAAATATTCGATATTTTTGTCCATGAGTTTATTTATTGAAGGTTCCCTAATCGCTTCAGAAATCGTCATTTTTCTGTCGTTGTTATTTTTACATAGTTTTGTCTTGATATTAACTTTGAAGCGATATTACTTTTAATTTTTTAGAGATCAGTGGACTGCAGATTTTGGGAATCAAAAATTGTTACTTATGGAGTAAAACGAGGCATGAGATTTTTAAACAACACTGATTATAACATTCTGACGATCATTTTGTAAGCAAATACCCGTCGTTTTCACTTGTATCAAATTTCCTGCTTACTCTACTTACAGTTGTTTGATTAATCTTGGGTTTTGGATATTTTTTATTAAATAACTCTTACACTGCTTGACTAAGAAACTATTAACTGTTTGCTGAGAATATCTTCATAAATCGACAACGAAAATGTCTATTCTTTGTCGTCTCTCATTTAAACGCACAATCATTTATGGTAAATTACGTTACTGCAGATAATTTATGTCAAATAAATACCAGCTAATTTATGATTATTTACGTAATAAAAAAAAATAAATGAATGGTCAATAAACAAGTACAACAAAACCTGATATCATCTTCTTCAAGTGCCATCTCCGCGGCGGAGGTCGGAAATCATCATAGCTATTCGGACTTTTGAGGCGGCTGCTCTGAAAAGTTTATTTGATTTACATCTGTACCACTCTCTCAGGTTGCGCAGCCATGACTTTCTACGCCTTCCTATGCTTTTTTTCCTTGGATCTTTCCCTGCATAATCAGTTGGAGCAAGGTGTATTTCTCTCCACGTGTAATATGTCCAGGATATTCTAATTTTCTTGTTTTAATTATATTTAAAATTTCTATTTCATTATTCATCCTTCTCAGAACCTCTTTGTTTGTGACGTGTTCTGTTCACGATATTTTCAGAATTCTTCTATACACCCACAGCTCGAATGATTCCAGTTTTTTCATTGATGTCGCATTCAAGGTCCAAGATTCCATTTCATAAAATTAAGTCGAAAAAACAGCACCTCGCCAATCTAACTCTTAGTTCCAAAACCTGATATACTCGGTGGCAAACATTTTAGGTGGTTGATCATCATTTTACACATTTCCTTGACTATTTCATATTTAAGTATTCAAGTAATTAGGAGTAATAGCTAATGCCTATACTGTTAATAGTGAATTTGTCTCTGCACGGACTATTCACATTATTAATAAAATATAGGTTGTCTAATTTAACAAAAAGGTCAATGACGTCATAACTTCTACAAATATAACAAAATCAATTAAATGTGAAACAAAAAAATTACTATTAAAAATAAAAATCGACCTTCTTTTTGTGTGTTTTGTTTTAAATCTTGATGAAAAACAATATTATTAATTTTATGCATTACTTTTGGGATACACAAATTTTTGGCTTATTTGAAATAAAATTGGTAAATTGTACTATTTTGCCACAAGAAAAAACTTAAAAAAAATGGCGTCGTCGCTTCAGTTTTTTAGTGGGACATTGGTTTGTAGGCGTGGCCATGGTTCATTGCTGTTTCTAAAAGTATATTTGTAATTCAGTATTACCTGAATACTCATGGAAGCATGTAGCCAATTAAGATTAAAAATTAATTATTAAAATTTAATTAAAATAAAATATTATTTGGCATTTCCCAAATAATATCTTTGAAGCCATATGTTTATTTAGCTATTTTAAAAGTAGTGGGTGTGAATATAAAATTAGTTCTATAAAAATGACATAAAATAAGTAATAATTCAAAAATTACTGCTTAAATTAAAAATAATTTTAAACAATTAGAAATTCTAAACCAAATAACATTCTTAGCGAATTAACTGTTCAAACAAACCACACCCCTGTGCCAAATCAAAACTAAATGTATTATATCGATGGCCTAGAATAAAAAAGTCGTAAGTAGGTTTTTACAAATTATACAGGAGGAACAAAAAACTGGTTATTTTGACCAATAATGGTTTTAATGAAAAACTTTTTGGTACCATATTAGTTTTTAGACTAATACAATGAAATTGATATTAAAAAAATCTTAATGAGTAGGCATTATGGAGAAAACCAAATTTTTTTGGACTTACTACTTTTTCAGATAACAAAATTCTAGAAATTACCTGACTTACGATATTTTCAGATATCAAAATTAAAGAAGCCAGCCTCAACATCACATTAAATACATTTATTAAGAAATTATTACAAAGTTTCAGTACAAAATAAAACTAATAAAATATAATGATTATGTTCTATAGCTTTAGAAAGAATTTATTTTACTCGTGTGGTAATGAATCATAGAAATTGTGCACCTCTTTTGGAAGGACACGTTTCATTTCTTGCACGTGTCTAAATTTTATAGCTGTAATCTTCGGTTTGTTTTGATATAAAGGTGTGATTCGTTCCAAGTCTTCTACAAGAGGCATTTTTATTCTGCGTGGAATATTAGAATACTCATCTTCATAACTTGTCTTTACCTTTAGCTCCCCATTTGGGCAATATTGAATACATTTTATGTCTGTCACTACAGGATCGCCTGCTTTGTTACCCGGTCTCAGAGACGAGACATAGTTTAAACTACTAAATTTCTTGAAAAAAGTATACTCAAGCCATTCAACATTATATGGTTTCGGTTTAATTCTGGCAGTTCTACATATTTCTATGTAATTACTTGGAGAATAAATTTCTCGGTTCTGCAATTTTCTCTCAATAGTGGCATGCATAGCATCACATTCCATTTGTATATGGCCCTTCTCTAAAATTTTTTGAGTAATTTTTATTCCTGTTTTGACAGACGCAAGCAAGAATGTATTTGCCAAAATTGAATTCCTATTCTGGTAATTACAACCGTCACTAAAAATTATTATTTCGTTCACGGGTGGTGACAAATCAAGTTTTGTACAGATTAAATGAAATATTATAGAACAGAATTCGTCAGCATTTACTCCTCCTTCACTTTCATCCCACAAAAAACAATATCCTTCAGACGATTTTATATCGAATATTGTAAAATTGTGGACTTTTAGCTTGGTTCTGTAATAGAGTGCTGATGCCTTTAATACGGGACATAAAAGTACTGCTTGTAAGTCCATTGTTAATACAATTTTACTGTTGTCAGAGAATTTATCTGCATTTTTTTCATTCCTTGCTAGTGTCTTGTTATTTTGGTGTATCATATAATTTTCTTCACTTTCATTTCCTAATTTGTAAGCGGTGCAAAGATCACATTGATCTTTTCGAGGACTAAACAATTATAAATTTTTGCTCTCAAAAACATCATCAAAAGTGAAAGATGAAGCCCGTTTTTGATTCATTGCATTGCAGTATGTTATATATTCACGATAAAGAGCTGCCTTTGAAGACCACATTGGTTCCAAATATAACTTTTTTGTTGATTTTCGACAATAATGTGACTCTACTTTGGGAAGAGCATCCAAAAATTATTAATACACTTTATAGAATCCTCAGCTTTATTTGAGCCAGCTTTAGGTTGAGCCTGCACATTTTTTTCTTCATTGGCTTGTGAAGAATCCAAAGCAGAAGCTTCTTCCTTTTCAATTTCGGACTCCCTTGTACTATTCAGAGTTTTTGTACTTTCCTACCCAGTCAAATACACATCTCTCTCCAATTGCCAATGTATTTAAAAAAAGTTTCTTACAAACTTTGTACTTTTCTTCAGCTGTACTAAGTTTTAGGTAGTATTCATAAGTAGTCTGTCTTCTGAATTTTTTCTTGTTTTTATATTTTCTTTCCTTGACGCTAACAATATTGACAGATTGAGCAACAAACATTATTTTTTCATCCCAATTCATATCCCAAAACTGAGCAAATACTGTCTTTTGGATTCATCAAACAAAGCACATTTGAGTTTCTTTCCAAGTTTACCTTTTTTGCAACCACAATGTACTTTTAATTTTCTTGCTTCTCGCTCAATAGTAAACGAATTTCCTTCTCTTCCCAAGTAATTTTGTCCTCTCATTCTCTTATCTTTGTTTGACTTTTGGATCCACTCTCCCTTTCTCGGTTTACCTTTTCGTGGTCGTTTTCTTATATTTTCTGAAGAAATTTCCATGGAACTATCAGAATTGATAGGCTCATCTGTACCAATGTTTTCCAAGATTTGTTCACTTGAATTGGAAGCATCATTCACGTCATCATTTTCTGCAGAAATTACAATCGAACTACTAGCATTGGTCGGATCATGATGTATAGTTGCAAGATTTGCATCAGTGTTGGTTCTTTCATTTAAATCTGTATTGATGTTTTCCAAAATTGGTTTACTTGAATCTGAAGTACAACTTTTGTCACCAACAAGTCCAGGGGTATTCATTTCCAATTGCAAAGAACCATCTTCTTGGACTAAGAAATTTAGAGAACTTTCAACTACAGGAAAACTATTCATTGTAAATATTATACTTGTATCATTAGATACACTTAGCTCTAGAGGTGAAACTGGTAGATTTGAGGTAGTTTCGTGTAGGTTTTCGTCTGCATTGATAATATCTTGCTTGATATTTACACTACATTGGATCGGTTCTGTATGTAGCTTTTGATCCACAGGAGATTTTGTCTCGATATTCTTGCAATGAGACTTTGGTTGCAGAACGGATTTTACCATTCTAGCTCCTCGAGATTGATTGGTTTGTGATAGTATACGATCTGTAACAAAATAAATTCAAATAAATAAAGCAAGCGTCTTTGTGCTGGTGAGATGTGAGTATGATAATGTCTAAAAATATCACCATTGATTCTAAAGAAAAATTCTGTTGCCATATGTGTCCATTTTAGAATGAAAACCGCGTAAGTCTGACCTAAGCAACTGGGACTTGGGAGTAAACAAATAAGGCACGATCTAAAAACTCCAGTGAAAAAGTCGTAAGTCAAGACATATGACATTTTCATTGAAGTATAATAAGCATTCTCTCGACTTACAACGTTTTCATTGAAATTTTAATCATTTTATTCCTTTTTTAAACGCAATAAACACTAAATATTAAGCCAAATAATTAAGGAAAAACAATAGCAAATAGGAAATAAAGAGTACAAAAATGTAATAAACTTACCCATTTTTCAAATAAATTGAGTTCTTTGCACAAATCAAAATATTATTTATCGGCACGTTTCACTCGAGATACGACAACTTCACTGGTGAATATACAATTCAAGACTGACAACATTTTCATTTTTCGCCAGGTGGCAGCAGGAGATTATTTTTCTCTCTCTCTCTCTCAATTGTAATGTGTGAGGCCTGTTACACACAATACATCGGTATAAAAATCTCAATATCGAAAAATATCGACTTATGACTTTTTCATTCTAGGTCATCGATATAACGCCTTTCTCACGGCGTTGAGTGATTTGCCGATATGTTTTGGCTAAGCTCGATTATCTTTTTTCTCCTTTGCTCCCTGTTGTTGGCTCGGTCAAATTCTTGCCTGTGCATCTTGGTCCTTAACATACCCCAAAATTAAAAATCTAGGGGAGCTAAGTCTGATGACCAAGGGATCCATTTTATTTTACCTTGTGTACTAATTATACGTTTACGAAAAATTAAGGCTAAATATTAATAGCTAATGCTCGTTCTTACGGCCTGTTCAATATGTGAAGTATAATAATGGCAAATACAGTTTTTTCGACAGATATTAGCCTTCAAAAGCTGTAATAAATAAAATACTATTTTCTTGTACAGAATGGGCCCCCAAGTGCCATTTTATTGTTTGTACGCTTCCTGCAGTTGTGTTAACTGTCGGCATATTGAATTTTGATTATGACACCGTGGTACTTCCAAAATATATCAGAGATACACTATACACTCGATACAGTGTAATAAGATCGGAAAAAATCAGTTTTAGGTATCGTTCGGTATAACGCTATGATTATGGGCGTTCATGTACAATGTGGAGGAAAGACCAGTGGGAATACGATTGTGATCTTTATCTAGTGAAAACATAATGTAGTATCTTTGTTGAACATGTCGCTAATTCTGTAATACACAGATGGTTAAATTGGTTTTAAATTCAAGCCTTTCCACTCTTCTATACATATTTCGTGGTTTTCTACTCATCATAGGGAGCTTGTGACTAACTTAAATTTAAGAGAAACGGTTTATATACATATATATATATATATATATATATATATATATATATATATATATATATATATATATATATATATATATATGGGTGTTTTCCTGCTATTTGAAAATTTTATATTTAAAACTGTCCCCAAGCTAATTTTATTAAATGTTGAGAATGTTTGTTAATAAAATGAAGGGCAGTAGTAAACTAAATATATATCTTTAAAAGCCAGCATATTTGCCTGTTAGTTTTTGAGTTATGGACAATTTTATACAACCTGTGCCAGGGGACTGTTGTAGCCATCCAGCGGAATGTTTTTATGAACAAAACAGTTATTTTTGTTAAGTTTAATTTGACAGTATTTTTAAGGCTCTCAATTTTATGACACTAAAGTCAGTCACAAAACAAAAAAAAAAAACATTAATTCTGCTAGTCAATTATCACATTCAATATTTTAGGTTGGCATAATACTTTAAAAAATTAATACTTTTAAAGTAACTAAAGTAATAAATATTTTAAAAAAGTAACTTAAAAAAATCAGTGTTAAGATTGTACTTTAGGAAAAAGCTTTGAATTAACTTAGTTCTCAAAAACCGGTAGAAATAGAGGAAAATAAAATAATCTTCCTTTTAGACGCAAATCTAGATCTGGTAACTTTTATCTAGATTCTCTGCAATATTTGGTCAAAACTGACATCAGGAATCTGAAAGTTTTTAACCGCTATTTTGTATAGTGCTACTACTCCGTCTGCTAGTGAACCCCGGGTCCCAACCGTTAGTAAAAACAGTCCCCTAGTAAGCTTATTTTGAGTTTTAGTAACAAAAATTTGTTTAAAATAATTGATTATCTATAGTTGTTTCTTTAATCTGATGTGTTTTAATAATTTTATTTTATTAAAAGTATTCATGTAAAAAAAGTCCAGTGCTATGGAACGGCAGGGGGTTGTTCGCCAGGAGATTGTCATTTTTTCATAAATACTTAATCATTTGTGGGTGTTGGTCTGCTTAACAACGTTCTTTCCTTCTGCCCTGTCGAATACTTACCTTTGTCACTGCCTGATGTTCATGGTTTTAAGCTATTTCTTAACATAGTCTATACACCTTTTACGTAGCCTTCCTCTTGTCCTATTTCCTTCGGGTGTATATCTATAGATTACTTTTATATCTATGGATTACTTTTACAGCTCGATTAACTGGGATTCTTTCTAAGTGGCTAGGTCGGGATAGTCTGTGGCTTTACAAATCTAACGATATATTTCTGCATTAATTCATCCAGGTCATATTTCGCAAATGCCAGGTGACTATTATTTTTACGTAAATACTTAATAAAATAAAATTATTAAAACATATCAGATTAAAGAAACAGCTGTGGTTACATACTAGATAATCAATTATTGTAAACTAATTGTCGTTATTAAAACTCTTAAAATAGTAAAAAATCTTACCAGGGTACTGTTTTCACTAACGGCTGAGACGCGGCAGATGCAGTAGTAGCACTAAACAAAATAGCAGTTGCCCCCTTAGTTCCAGAATAGAACAATCTGATGAGGCCTATTGGGCCGAAATAAGTATAAGCAGATGCACAAGCGCCCTGTACGTGAAATCAAATCTTAACTGTCTTTTCCTTTATATATATATATATATACATATATATATATATATATATATATATATATATATATATATATATATATATATATATATATATATATATATAGCAAATGTTAAAAGGGTTAGGTTAGGGTGGTAAAAGTATCCTGACTTTTCCTTTTGTCTCGAGTCTTTTTAAGATTTATTTGAATGTTGGCTGCAAGATCATTTTGATCAAATAAAATGCCTGTTTTATGCGCTTGTCAGGTATAAAGCCATCTCATTAACAATTTTACCAGATATTAGGGACCGCCATGTAGCATGTTACTTCAACTATTATCCAAATTGATAAAAATTATCTCTTTCTCTCTCTTTTCAGTCCTGACCCCCGAAGGGTCAACGTGCTCAACGTGATGTCGTTGTCTGTCTCTAACGATATCTGTCTCTCGTCAGTTATTTTAACTTATGCATATGTATTTTTTTGCATATTCCTATAATTTGGTCGATCCATCTTGTTGAGGATCTTTCTCTTGATCTTCGGCTTTCGGCCTTTTGATCTAATAAGTCCTTCCATGTTTCTATGACACAAACGTTATTGATTTACTACAATTTGTAACAGTGGATAAAGACTAAGACAAAGAGTGAAAAGAATAGTAGACGCCATACAAATCAAAATTTGCAAAATAAGCAGAAAAACAAAATAATATTTTCAGTGATAGCGTTAGTAAAAAATCCAAGTGTTGCGTTGTAAAAATAATAGAACACTAACAGCAAAATAATAGCATGGCTCTTAACAAATCCTTAAAGATAAGTGATATTCATATGAATTAAATTAAAAACATTTGGAAACGTGTAATTGTACAAGTCAATCCTGTATAAAATGATTATGATGCTAAAAAAACTTTTCTTAATTTAGGTGGCTAAAGAATGGAATAAAACAAGTATATTTAAAATTTAATATAGATACCTCTAGAAAGTGTTATTTCAAAAATTTCACACCCAGCAGTAAAAGCTGCTAGACTGGTAAAACTTCGTTTTCCAGATCCGCCTACGCCAACCAACATCATGTGACCCCTCTCTAGCCGCAAGCCTCTGTATATTCTGGTTAGATGTTCCAGAGCATCGTTAAAAAGAATGATATTCATTTTTTCTTTCTTTTCATTGTACAATTCTATTAGTTCTTGAAACAAGGAGTAAACGGCTTCATAATCAAGCAAATCTTCATATAAACGGGGTTCGGCTTCGTTAGTTGCATTGCGAAAGTCTCCAAACAAGATCGGATCTCGCATTGCATATTCTACAATATCTATTTTTTCCTCCTAAAAATATAATTTGTATATTAGTATATACAATTATATTTGTATATTGTATATATATATATATATATATATATATATATATATATATATATATATATAAATATATATATATATATATATATATAAATATATATCGAGAAAAGGAGTACGACCGTCAATCCAAAATAAACTAAGGTACACTCGAAGAGTGTGGTGGGTTTTTCGGTCAAAGGGGAGAAATAAAAGACAAAGAAGGTGGCTACTTCATCTATTTATTCAAGACATTTCGCTTTATGCATCATCAGTTCATCTAAAAAGAACAATGTGAAAAACCAAACATCCATAGAGAATTTAAAACATGTGTGTTACCTCAAAAACACATGTAGCAGTCAATGATATTAAATTTGTAAAAAGCTTCCGATAATGGAACATTCAGAGATAAAGTTGTATAAACAATTAAATTAAAACTGGGTTCAGTTTATTAATTAACAAACTTAGCACAGCAAAAGAACATGTGATAATAATAATAATAATGTTGTAAAAAACTTAAGTAAAAAACATTAAAATTGATGTGTAAAAAACTAGAATGATCATGAGATACACTTCCAACAATGTATTATCAGTTAAATTTAAATTTGACTTTAGGTAACATTATTAATTGGTTGAGATTACAATATAATATTAAAAAAAAATAATAAAATATAATATTTAATCTTAAATATTAGTTGAGAAACCTTGAGACTCTTATTTTCTTCTAGTGCATTTGTAATCTTCGTCGCATTGTCTTTCCTTTTTTGTTTTCTAATCTCTTTCATTATTTTTTTATTTATTTATTTGTACTCCTCTCTGGTCCTATCTGACAGTTTTCTTATTTTTCCATCAAAACCTTTGTTCTTTTATTAGTCTGTCTATTATTTTTTGTTTGGGACAATGTTTTTCTGTTGCATTTTTAGAACTGACTTCCAAATTTTCAGTGAATAATTTTTAGGGGAATATTATGATCATAGTCCATAGTCCCTTTTATTACTTTCTGATATTCTTTCTGATATATTTTGATATTATTCTCTTTGTTTTCTTTTTATGTTTATCTCAACTTTTGCCCTTACCATTCGGTGGTAACTTTTCATAGAGAATCTATTTAAACACCTCTATTCCGAACAATATGTTTCTTTTGCATATTATAAAAAAATTCACAGCGTTCTTTGTCTTTTGATATTGGCATAGCCATGTCCATTTTGTTATGTTTTTTTTCAAAGAACGAGTTCATAACATACATACATATGCCATATAATATACCCGTCTATTTTACATGGGTATTCTTCAAACACGTGAATCACAAACTTAAAAATTTTATTAAAAATGTAAAAATACAGAACTAACTAACTGACAAGTAAAAATTAATTAATTTGACAACCACCTCGACCCCAAGAGCCACCCCATATATTCTATGAGAATGTCATCTCTGACACTTCTGGTTTGAAGTTGATTTCAAATACCGACCGGTCTCTGACCAGACAAGCAATTCCTATTAAATAGAGAATAATATGCAGCGATTCATTGCAAAGTCATTTTTGTAGATTGTGATTGCAAAATGCAGATTGTGATGCTTATATTAATAAAAAATCAAATTGTATTATATTATATTAGTAGAAAACGTGACTTGGGTACGCTTGACCAAATAGCTCACACGTGTATGTGCAATGGAATTAATTGCTGACGGCTGACCTTTTTTATATTTTATGACTTCATTTCTCATTTAAATTAATTTAAATCCAAAATGAAACGAAAATAAGGATGAAAAATGAAAAAAAATATTAGTAGACAAATTAGTGCTGCCCAAAATCTTAAAAAAAAAGATATCCAGAAGACTGAATATGACACAAGTTTTCAAAATAATGTAGAAAAAACTATATGAAAGAACTATATCCAAATAATGAAAAGCCAATATTTGGAAACCAGCAAGGGCTAAATAATCGATATCGAAAGCGTAGCAAAAAAATGTGTGCCAATGGCCGTTCTATAATATATTTAACGTATTTAAAACAACATACCAATCACCTTTCCACAAAATTTATACCCAAACTGTAAATTTGCTAATACTATATAAATAAAAAAAATTATACCTAAAGATTCCAGAAGTAATTAATTGTTATCTTACCTCATCATCTTGTTCCTGTATCGGCTCGAATACAAAGTCGTCGTCGTCGATTTGTTTTAGCATATCTTTAGCTTTCTTCCTTCTTGGGAAAGGCATTTTCTAATTCCAACAAAATGTGCTTTGTCATTAAATTTTGATCATCTTGGTTTATCAGTCTGTCACATATTACTCTTAAAAACTCATTTCTCCATAAACGAACAATGTATGCTAGTTTTGTATACAGATTTGGAACACTTAAGCAAATACCTATAAGATATTTTAAAATAAATAACATAACGTTGAAAGGTTGTTTAAAATCTATAAAAAATATTTATGTGACAACTTTTAAAAAAATAAGCTTTCTTGCAAGAAATTAGAACAGTTAAAGGCTCGATTTATAAGATTGGCAATAACAAAATTTATTCAGACAGCAAAACTAAAACAAATAGAATATGATCGTATCAAAATAAAATAACTTTTGGGGTTTTAAGTCATTAAAACGCCACGCTTGGCTAGTGCGTGTTGGTGATTTGGTTGGAAGTGGGGGAAGGAAAGGTTGGAGATGGGAATGCTTTAGGTTTGGACATGGTTTCCAGCGGGTCGCTCGCTAATAACGCACATCTGAACAAGCATGGTATCAACATAAATGGAGAGCAGCTCAGTCATTTGAGATCAATACTGCTGGAAAAACTTTATCATAGTGGTGTTAGGGAACTGCGGTAAAGTGAATCCACACCTTTTTATCGAAAAGGTTTCAAAAAATAAAGGTCAATGTGAATGGGAATATAATATTTTCTTTAGAAGAAAGTGTCCTCTGGGGTTCCACAGGGAAGTATCATTGGCCCTCTTTTATTTTTGATTTTCGTCAATGATTTAAATCAACTGATAAACGATTGCTCAACATGTTTGGTTCGGAATTCATTAGATAATTTTTCTGATGCAATAAGTGTTCGAGTAGAAAACGTGAAACAGAAATTAGTCTGTTATGTCAGTTATTTGCTGACGATACACAGTTGCACTAATTTCCAATAATTTTTTTTATTTAGTACAAAAAAGCAAACTGTCTTGTAAAAAGTATGACTTATTACTGTTTAAATAATGTCTTAATCTTAAATGGATCAAAGACCAATATGGTAACCTTTTCACCTTCTACTACGCAGATGAGTCCATTAGTAAAACTTGACAATAGGTCAGTGGTAAATAGCCACTCACTCAGTTGTTAGGTATTTACCTGGATTCTAATTTGTCTTGGAGCTCTCACGTTGATTATGTAGTGGGAAGACTGTCTGTGCACTGGTATGTTCTATTGCAACTTAGAAATTTTGTCTCCCTAGATATCTTAAGACTTTACTATTTTTCTCATGTACAGTCAATTTTGCAATATTGCTTCGTATGTTGAGGAAATTGCTCTCGAATTAATGAAGTGGTTTTTCTTAAAAAAAATTATTCGTATTATGACGTTTAGAAGGCACTTGGATTCCTGTTAGATCAGTTTTTAAACAATTAAATAGTTTAACTGTAATTTCGCTGTATCTTTTCAGTTGTCTTGTTTATGTAAAGTCACATAGATATATATATATATATATATATATATATATATATATATATATATATATATATATATATATATATATATATATTTAGGCGACACACACCCTTCCGGTAGGGATCTATGGAGGAGTATCACCAAGCCGCAAGCCCTTATCTCTTGCCGTACTGCTCCACCATAGGCCGATCAGATACCAGCATATTCTAGACTAAGCCGCAGATTCATTTAGAATTTTAAACTGCTGCGTTAGCCTTTTTGTTTTCTGTACACCGAGCTGGGGATTGAACTGACATCTCTCGCAGTAAAGCGAAGGAGAAGCCAGCCGCCCAGCCCGCTTGGCTATCCGATCGAAGTCACATAGATGCAATTTTATTTGCAGAAATGATGTTTTCTTAATACGTGGCTACAATTTTCGTTTCAGAAATGATTTAATGACCCCTGTTCGTCACTTGACTCTTGTGGGCAAAGGTCCTTACCCAACATGCGTTCTCTTATATAATAAATTACATAATTATGTTAGACTCAAATATTCATGTATTTAAAAGAAGAGTTAAGGACTTACTTCTGGTAAGTCCTTAACAATTTGTATGTTTTTGTGTATAATTTATATGTTTTATGTTAACCGTTTTTATGTACTATAGTTTTTACTGATTATAGATTGTATTTGACGAATTTCAATACTTGTAAAAGTCAGATGAAATAGAGAATACTGATTGATTGATTAATTAGAACAAAATACATCGAAATAATAAATTGACAAAACGCTATACGATCCTTAATATTGGGTACCCGATATTTAGCACTCCAACACTATTAGGAACACTAATTCTTACTCGATATTAGGAATTATAACCCAAAAATTCCATAAAAAGATATTTAACCAAGAAGACATGTTTATTAATCAAGAAATAACTATATGCTATACATACTAACTAGAGATATCGGAAGTAAATAATAAATTAATGTAACCAGATAATTTCTCATCGACTTTGACTTGGAAGTGACGCTTGCACTGTATCGTATACTTTTTACTAATATTGTGGTAGAAAAGTTATTTGCCTACCTGCAGTAATTCTTGACAGATCCCTCATGTTGAAAATATAATGAAATTTACTTGGTGTTGGTGGTAGCTGGTTAATGCAAACATTATAAAGATTTAATGTAATGGTCATCAATAGGGGAGCTATCTGTACTTCCTCTTCAAATATTGACAGATGACCATTGAGAATATTGGTATATATATGATGAAGTGTTGAAGTTGTGGGAAACACTAAGTTTATAACGATAAACATAGATATGAATCTTGGATCTACTTCATTTCTTCCGCCACCTGCCACACCCATTGCAGCGAAATAGGATATATCTTTTAAGATTTTCCAATTGAGATCTTTACCTGAAAATTAAATAAGTTAATAAAATGTTGCTAGCGAGACGTAACTAAAAAATTGACATCCAAATTGGAGTTACATAATAGATCCTTTTTTATACCGTCAGAAATCAGAAATGAAAGAACAATTAAATTAAAATGGGTGATTAAAAATCAAAATAAATGTAAATGTCGAAAGCAATATAATATGTTATACGTTAAGATGTGTTTTTAAGATTTTTTTTTTCTTTTAATTACCGCAATATACATATATATATAATATATATATATATATATATATATATATATATATATATATATATATAATATATAATTAAATTAAAGTGAATATATATTATATATTTATATTCATACATATATTTATATTTTATGATTTTGTGACTGTAGAGTTCAGGATGTAAACAAAGTGAATATATCAATACTTACAACTAGAAGAGTAAAAATTTAAATTTTGCTAACATATCTAATTGACAGTTTGATTTTAATTTATTTAGGAGTTATGGTAACCGCAATACATTATATTTCATAGATTGAATTCTTATATTGGAAATTTTTAGTGAATAATTTAAAGTAAACAAACATTATGACAATATTATCGATATTATAAGGTATAAAGATGCAATTAATAGTAGAGGAATGAGAAAGAATCAGGAACATGTTAAATTGATCTATAAAATGTAATAATTGATGGTACGTAGTCAGTTATTGTAATACTGATATTGAGAAATGAAATAAAACTGTAGGTAGAGGTACTAGAAGATTATAAGTGGTTTGTTTTTTAAGGGTTACGATCTATCGTATGATATATTGTTTAGTATGTTGCAGTAGATATTACTTAAATGGTTGAGGTCAGTCTTATAATTGATAGATTCAGGAGTTTTATTAATGTGTGTCATTTCAAGGAAAAGTCGATTTTTATAACCAATCTCAACTTGTTTCAAGATTTTTACATTATTAAAGTCAAAGTTATGTCATGTCTTTAAGTGGTGGTCCACTAATGAACAATAGTTTTTTTTATATTACAATCACTTTTGTGTTGTGTGACACTGTTGTCTTTGACCAATATAACTACTTTCACATTGACTGCAATTTATTCGGTAAATTATGTTACTCAAACAAACTCTAATGAAAAGCCAAACCTCTGTCATAGAATCCTCCTTTCTCGAATAATAACTTGAGCAACGCTATTGGCTGTTGGGTACCGTAGTCATCAACTTGAGGCATATTCATATCGTCTATAAAGCAAATAAGCTTTTTACCCATCGGTGGTCCATAAATTTCTTTGGTCCTTTTTTCAACTGACGATTCCAGATTTAACTGGACATCCATGGACGAAGTTCTTGATGAAAAATTAATATTGAGCAGAATAAAAATATCTTGGTCGAGGTTTCTAAAACAATACATATGTTGTACTTAAGATATACCTACAGTGCTAAATTAATAGTAGAAATTTTTAAATACATATCGTTTTATAGGAGGTAGTCAATTATTAAAATTTTGTAGAAAGTAAATTATAAAAAACACCCAAAGAGGACTAAAAAATACTAATTAAACGTCTTTAATTTATCACAGGTCTTTTTTCTGGAATTTATTTGTTTTACAAAAGTCTACTGCAGCAAATTGGCGTATATTGGCGAATCGAGGACATTCATAAAAAATAGCCTCGATTAAAATGTGTAAGTCAGCAGAATTGTGAATCGCGAACGTATTGTTGTCGTAGGTTGATAAAACAAACTTGACCCACTAATGAATGACTGCTGATATAGCAAGGACTATTATAAAAGTAATTATGAAGTAATTATGAGTAATTATGAAGTAGTCTTATAGCAACTTCAACTAAGTACTAAATACAATTATAATAAGTAATGTTATAAAAGAGTGTACAGTTGTGTTCCAAATAAATGGTCATCAAATTTAATAACCCCATTATTTACCATACCCACACATAATGTGAGAAAATAACACATACGGTTGGTGCTGGTTTTTGTGAAAAAATTAAGGGAATATACAGAAATATAACAGAAACACTATGTGAGAATACATGGATGGATGGATGGAATATATGGATGGTGGTTCAGTTCCACAAAAAATAGTCTTAGAAAAGGAAGCTCTATTTTCATGGAGGGGTACAAAGCATACAAGCGAAAGGAATCAAAATATAGGCGTGGCGTAGCCATTATCTCATTGGCTGATTCTCCCCCCTTAAGTCATGGGGAACAAAATATACTAAGAATAGGGGATTTTAAAATTTTTAGATTGGTCTGCCAATTTCCAGTCTGTTTCTGTTTCCAATTTACTTAAAAATTTAAGCTATAAAACTCAAGTTACCCCAGCAAGTAGCCGGACAAGGGGAGATTGGTTTTTTGCGGTTTTTCAATCTCACTACTCAACGATACCTGTCCGTCCCTGAGAAAATAGCGGCAACTATTTTCTCACCTTAATCGGCAAGCGCCGAAACGTCTATCGAAAGCTGACGAGGCCTAGTTGTTAACGAAAACACCCAATAACAAAATTTTAGAGTAATACACTAGTTTTGAAGTTGGGTGTAGACGTAACAACGACTGCAGGAACAATAGTGACTAGAGACACGGTCCTGTCGCATTTAGCGTAAAACACACACTACATTTCTGGGAAGAACACCACATCCAGACAAGACTCTCGCTCCTGATTCAAGTAGTACCTCCACTGACTGTTTTGCTTTTGCTGATTACAAACAATACAATCAATTCTAGCCTGGAAAGGATCTAAAGATCTTATTTTTATTTTATTTTTATATTTAATTATTTAATTAACGTGTGTGTATGTCTTATATACGTAAATTAATATGACACTGTACTCACCGCCCCTATGAGACTTAAGCGAAGCGATGCTACTTGAGACTACACGAACCTCACTTTTGTATAGATCAGCGCGATAAACACTCCAGTTTTTTGTGTAAACTCAACTATGCAACTTTAAGAAGATTCTGCCTCCTGAGTTCCCCTAATGCACTGTGAAAGCAGTATGCACTTATAACTAAGTAACTTATTTTCATATAAAAATAATACCAGCACCTAAATAAACATTATGAACAAGTGTCTTATATAGAAATTACATTTGTACAGAGACTTTTACTTTTTTCCGGTTTTTATACCCATTTCTCGCTGATTTTTCCATACTTCTTATAGTGGAGTATTTCTTTTATCTAAGAATATACTCAGTCAGCTAAGAGACATTATTACTTTTATTTGTTCTAGATTTTCTTATGCTACAGACTCTTTTTGTGGTTAGTATAACCTTTTACAATGGGGTATTTATTTTGTCCAAAAAGATACCCAGTCTGTAGAGACATCTTTTTTGTATTCGTTAGTGTATTTATAAGGGTGGAAAATTATTTTCGGTTATAGCAACCATTTTTTTGTTTAATCTTTCCTGGTTGTAGGGACATTAGTAGCAGATTGTAGTTGTTTTATATTGGGGTATTTCTTTTCCTTGATAAGATACCCGGTCTGTGGAGATAGTTCTATTTTGTTTTGTTTATGGTTATCTTATTGTAGAGACCTGCTTTTGACTTAATACAAGTATCTCTTTGGTTTGATTCTGTGAAAAATCTAGGGTTTTAAAATTACTTTTACTCCTTCGCAATCTTTTTCTTCTGTGTCTTGTAAGTATTATGCTGCTTCATTTCTGTCTAAACAATGGACACCCTCAAATTCAAGAGGCAGTCTGCAAAGAATGCAATTATTCGTCACAGATAATGTTTTATTGGTCAATATTGATTTTTTTTAAGTTCGTGTTGAGTATTTACAGGCTGAGTATGATAAATATAAATGCGCACAGGATGCAATCAAGAATATGTTGTTAGATTCCGCTGGAAGATAGCGAGGATTGAAACATTATAGATGATTTGTTTTGTAAGGTAATAGGACTTATAATATGGGAGCCCGTCCTTCCATTCTTTACATATTATAAAGTAGGTAGTGTATCCCATTGTTCTTCTAGGTTACATGTAGGGGAAAGACCTCCCACACTTATTTCAGATTAATGCCATCTACTCAATGTAGTGAATTCTTCTCAAAGTAATATGTCAAAAGACACATTTTTTTTCACAACCTCAATCTTCTTTCGAGATATCCACGTCTTAAATATCTCGTATGATAGCGCCTAGTTCGTCAGGTCAGCTATGCTCGACTTTAGCTTATGTAGATACTGTCCCTAAAGCGTTACCTAATGGCCTTAGCAGTATTGCATATCCTCCTCCACCTGTTGCAGTGGTAAAGGATAGTGATTCCTACAAGACTTACTTATCTTTTAATGATGTACATCCCTCTAAGCCTCAGATCCATTCTAATATTCAATCCTTGTCCAAGAACTTTTCTTTACATGATTTTCATGATTGGGTGTCTGATAATAACGTTGCCGATACAGCTTCGTGGGGAGCTACCCCGATATACTGTCTCGATTCAAACCTTGGCATTGTGAGCCGAAATTCTTGTCGTCTCGTGACAGAGGTAATTTTAAAGAATCTATTACCTTAGATATTGCGACCATAATTGTTTCAAAAGTTCCTAGACTGGTATTACACTTACCTCTAGATTTAGCATTTGGGGTACATGTTTAAAATGTACTCTTATCTTTTTCGTTTGCACCAAGTAAAGGAAGGCATTTGTGTCTTGTTTCATCAGAAACGTTCATAAAAAGCAAGCTGAATTGGCGGATAATCAGTTAGATATTTGGAATTTATATAATATATTTATATAAAGGTCATCATATGTGCAGAAAGCAACATCTATAACATAATAATATTAGCTTTTTTTATTTTATTTAAACCACTTATTCCACATCAACCACGCAGGGTTATTAGTGGGATGACAAACACAATAGTTTTAATATGATTATATACATTAAATAGTGTAATACAATTTTATATCCCTCAAATAATTTATTACATTTAAATTTTTATGTCCGGGTGGATTTGAGGTCGTCTGAAATTCCATGCATTCTTTGATTTTGGAAACATGGGCAGTTAAGCATTAAGTGTTTTACTGTCAATGAAGTGGAGCAGTTGTTGCAAATTGGTTGTGGGTCTTTACTGATTAAAAATTTGTGCGTGACAGCAGTATAACCAATTCTTAAATAGTTTATAATAACTTGATCTCGTCTATTTGTGGGATTGTTCAAAGAGCTGTTCACCTTTGGGCATATTGGGTTTAATTTGGTTGCTGAATTTTCCCAGTAATGTTAGAATATTTTGTAATTTTTGTAGTATTTTCTTAGTTAATACAGCTTGTGGTTGCTACTTAATCTGCTTTTTCATTTCCCCAGATTTCAGTGTGCGATGGTACCCAAATAAAAGCTGTGAGCTTTTCCATTTAACAAAGTATTTTCAATTAATTTTTTATTGCTTGTATAATGGGATTTGTTGTATAAATTTTCTTTAATTTCGATAATGCATTAAGTAAATCTGTAATAATGATGCACTTAATCATGTCACTCGTTTTGAAAAAGGTTAAGGCTTTTAATATAGCTGTGGCGTTGCTAGTGAGTATACTACAATTTGTAGATAGGTGTATGCTGTAGGGGTTTTCTTTATCAGAATAGTAAGCAGCAGCATTTCCATCTGGGGCTTAGAGGCGTCGGTAAAGATTTGTAAGTAGTAGGGGTTATGAGATATAATTTCTGCAAAAAGATGTTTAATTATCGACAAGTAATCTTGGCTTATACATATCGTTTGTCTGAATTCATAGGACAGAAATTGCACGTTGTTGACATCATCTATTTTTAATATTTCGTTGTCGACCTCTGGAAAATTGATATCTAGAATTTCACAGTCTTCCAGTTCTGATAAATTTAGCGTAGATTATTATACCTACAATAATTAAGTACCATTTACGACAAATTATCCTGTTAAACTGGGCTTAAAATAATGGAGCCAATAAAGAGTATAAATAAAACTACTTATGGTATGGCATTAGAGTTAATTCACAGATATCCAGAGCTGCTCTATGGTTAAATCTAATGCAGATGTTCGTATTCACTACTAGCCGAGTCTGATTATGCAGAAATCATCGATTTCACGTCAAAATTTTTCGCAGATATCTGAGGATTTTAAGACATAAGTGAGGGTTACTAGATGAAGGAGAAATGAAAAAGTACTCGTATTTTTACCTAGCTATGATTCTCAATGAGAAATATGATTTTTTGTCTATAATCTTTTTCCCTTATATTTTACATAAACAACATTTATATCATTTTTATATATCAAGAATATCTTTATTTTCTCGTTTTTTAAATTAAAATTGATAAATAATTTACATTATCATAATTTACAAGATATTTGCAAAAAAGCAGTATTTTTGTACTAATTTATAAATTTTATTAATTGTTTTAATAACAAAATAAAATGCTATTAATACATTTGAACATCAAGGAATTACCGTCTTTTAAATTTTTACAGAACTTTTCAGAGCAGCCGTCTCAAAAGTTCGAATAGCTATGATGATTGCCGACCTCCGCCGCGGAGATGGCACTTGAAGAAGAAGAAATTTTTACAAAATTCCCCCCCCCCCTCCATCGGTCCATCGGTCAAATAATTTAAAAATTATTTAATTTATTTAAACCTGAGGCTATACATTTAAACTATTGCACTTTTTCTATTAACGATGCTAGACACATTTAGCAAATTTCATAGGATTCTTTAAGACTGTGCTACATACAGGCCGGGTTTCCTGGAACTTAACTGTGCGGACGACATAAGTGCGCGGTGGTTAAAGGAGGTGATTTCAACCCTGAGGTCTTGGGAGAGTGCATCTCTTAGGGCTGTGCAAGGGGAAGATATACCCAAGCCGCACTCATGCACTGTCTTCGTACTGGACGAGTATGGGAAACGTGTTGAGTCCAAAAGAATCCTTAATAGATTAAGGATAAGTAACCATGGGCTCAGGACACATCTATGGACACTCTGGGGTAGTAAACCTTCTGACAAAGGGGTGTTACGAACCTTCTCGATGGATTCTAAATCTCGAGAAGAACTCCAGAAATTAAAAATGTCACCCTTTTTCGAAGTAGGATGGTTAAAAATCCGACCCAAAGAAGGGAAGACAAAAACACGGAATAAAAAGCCAGCAGCACACCTTCTTCGGGTGGAGCTGACACACTTATAAGGACTAATGTCCAAGTGTGTGTCGGACCTACGGAGGAAGAAATGTCCACAGATCCAGAACCGGCCATCTCTTCGCAATGAAGGGAGAAAGGCTCCTGCAGGCAAATCTGCAACATGCAAAAGCCACATCAGCAACGCTAGTTAGAAGATTGGAACAAGAAGGCATTAATGTGGCCCTCCTTGAGGAACTTTGGAGGATATGTGAGAAGATTGCTGGCCTATCAACAAAACAAGGTAAGGTTTTATACACACCCAAAGCTATAAGGCCAAGGTCGTGTATAATTCACAGTAATAGAGTACATTGTACACCACTAATCCCGGTGCTCTGCACCGATAATATTGTTACAGCTGTTCTAACTACAGCCACGGAAGGAGCAGAGAAGAAACTGGTGATGTGTTCAGCCTACTTTCCAGGTGATGAGGCTGTGTGTCCACCAAGCATTATAAGCGACATAGTTGCGTATTGTCTAGCAAAAGGATTACAGCTCATTATAGGATGTGATGCCAACGCACACCACACCATATGGGGAAGCATAAACATCAATGCAAGGGGTGAGTATTTTGAATTCCATCTTATCTGAAGGTTTGGTTATATCCAATATAGGAAACAAGCCAACTTTTGTCACTAAGGCACGCAAAGAAGTGTTAGATTTAACACTCTGCGCAAGCAAGATAAGTTATATAATAACAAATTGGATTGTGTCTGACGAGCACCCATGTTCGGATCACATACATATACGATTTGACCTTGATATTTTTCCATGGGAAATTAAATAGATATCTTAGAGATACAAACTGGATAGGATATAGGGAGTCCCTCATTAAAAATCTCGGAGAAAGTATGATCTTTTTTAAAGGCCCAGAGGTTATAGATTCGGCGGCAGAAACGATAGGCAAAGCTATTATGGCGGTTTACCAGGAAGAATATCCAGAAAAAATAAGAAAAAGTACGAGCAGTAATACAGTCTGGTAAAACAACGGCTTAAAGAGGATGAGGTCGGAAGTCCGATGCCTTATTAATAACGCCAAAAGTAAACAAGATTGGTATGCCTACAAGTATAAGCCAACGCTATACAATAAAGAAATTCGGAAAGCTAAAAAGAATTCATGGAGAGAGTTTTGCGAGAAGATTACAGATATACCGGCATGTTCTCGAATCCATAAAGTCCTGGCAAAGGATGGTACTAGAACGAAAAAAGTACGTTTCCTAAAGAAAGCTAATGGCAAATTTACGGACACCAAAGAGTAAAGTCTTAGAGAACTGATAAACACGCACTTTCCGGGCTCAACAATTCTGGATGATGCCGATAGGCAAACCAACATAGACCAAAGGCTCACTAGGGCAAGGTCTACAGATTGGAAAATAGCTACAGCAATCATAAGACCAAACAGAATAAGATGGGCTATAAATAAGTTTCGGCCATATAAGTCTCCAGGAACAGATGGCATATATCCAATACTGTTGCATATGGAATTAGAGGTATTGATACCACACCTATGCAAGCTCCTTAAAGCCAGTTTAGCATGGGGGTCGTACCGGAAATATGGCAAAAGGTTAAAGTCATTTACTTGCCTAAGGTAGGTAAAGTATCAGACCTAACACCAAAGTCATATAGACCGATAAGCATATCTTATTTTCCATTAAAAACGCTGGAATAGCTTCTTGATAGGTACATCAGAGACGAAGTGCTAAAAGATAATCCCCTAAGCGATCGTCAATATGCATACCAACCTGGTAAATCTACGGACTCTGCGTTGGATGATCTAAATAGGCTTATCTCAAAGTTAATGGAAGACAAAGAGATAGCAATGGCCCCTTTTTTAGATATAGAAGGGGCATTTAATAATGTTACCACCAGCTCTTTGATAGGAGCTATGAGTAGTCGAGGCGCACCTGCGGTAATATACAAATGGATAAGGGCATCCCTGGAGAATAGGACAGTAATGTCCACTCTGGGTAAAGCAACCATCAAAGCAAAAGTAGGTGGAGGCTGTCCACAAGGAGGAGTTTTGTCCCCTCTACTTTGGGCAATCTTGATAGATGATCTCCTCAGAAATCTGTCCACAGAAGGCTTTTATTATCTAGGATATGCTGACGATATAGCAATAGTTGTCAGGGGCAGGTTTGCTCAGGTGGTGTCTGAGAAAATGCAAGCAGCCCTCAATATAGTTGACGACTGGTGTAAACAAGAGGGGCTGATAGTCAATGCTCAGAAAACACAAATAGTCAACTTCACCAAAAAACGAGCACTACAAGGCCTAAAACCACCGGTGCTGGGAAGAACAGAGATTTCATTTGCCAAAGAAACAAAATACCTTGTGGTATATTTTGATCATATGCTTACATGGAATACTCACATTCTGAAAACCACACAAAAAGCTACTACGTCCCTGGGCAGATGTAGAAGAATGTGCGGTAAGAATTGGGGACTTAACCCCAAAATGACTCTATGGTTATACACAAGGGTTATTAGATCCATGATAGCATATAGCTCGGTGACGTGGTGGACAAAGACGCAGCAAGTGGGAGCAATAACGCTGCTAGGTAATACACAAAGGCTAGCATACCTGTGTATTACGGGGGCCATAAAAACAACTTCTACTGCATCGTTGAAAGTCCTGCTGAATATACCACAACTTCATATCTTTATACAGGGCAAAGCCAGATCAGTGATGCATAGAATAATCCATAGTCAGCGACATATAAGCCAGATGCATGGTATTGACAACAGGAAGCTAATCGAGGAGCTAAAAGCCGATATTGTGATGGGAAACCTATTGATGCAACAGTTACGAGATATAGCTTTAACAATAAGTTCACAATTAAGATACCAGGCAGAGAAGACTGAAATAAAGGTGTAATCGTACAAGCTGCTGCTATCTAATGCACGGATGGCTCAAAAACATCGTAGGCTGTGGGAACCGGCATAGTAGGGACAAATCAAGGGATACATTTCCCGGTAACTCTATCTAAGGATGTAACAGTTTTCCAGGCGGAAATAACGGCAATCCATCGCTGCGTGGAAGAAATAGAAAGGCAGGAAAGAACGTCCTGTACATTTGCCATCTTCACAGATAGTCAGGCAGCGCTTAAGGCACTAAATTCTGTAGAAGTCAATTCTAAGCTAGTATGGGATTGCGTGTGTGCCCTAAATAAACTGGGAGACCGTAGCTTGGGTACCGGGGCACGAGGGTCATAAAGGAAATGAAAAAGCAGATGAAATGGCCAAACAAGGATAATCAAAGTCATTCATTGGACCGGAATGGAACTCATTGGACCAACGCCCTTCTGCGGCGTTGCAAAGTCAGTAATAAGAACGGCTACAAGGAAGTGGGTAACTCACAAATCTCTAGAATGGTGGAGGAATTCACCAGGACAAAGGCAGGCAAATCAGTTCATTACAGAATATTTGCCAAAATTTACGGCAGACCTAATAAACAATGACAGGAAAACAGTCAAAGCCATAGTAGGTCTTCTAACAGGGCACTGTAAGCTGAATAGGAACTTGAAGCTGATGGGATTATCAGATGATGACCAGTGCAGATTCTGTCACCTCGAAGAAGAAACAGCAGAGCACATTTTATGCCAGTGTGACTGTCTGGCAAGTGTGCGGTTCTTTGCATTAGGAGAAGAAACTCCACCGGCAAATAGCTACATGGAAGGTACAGTCTCGAAGCTACTAGACTTTATAAAAAGGGTCAGGCTAGAGAATGTTATCTAGGACTAGATAACATTCTCTATATAACTCTCACGACCATTATCACAATAGATCTGAAAAGATCGCAGTGGATTAGGCCAAAAGGCCACCTCTCTAAATCTAATCTAATCTAACCTATCTATACTTATTTTACTACTCGCTAAAATGCATTTTGTATGTATATACCACCATTTATAGTGTTGGTGCAAAAAACAAATTTAAAAAATTATAAATTTAATTAAATATTTTGAAGAGAAAATCTATACGTAATAGAAAAAATCGTCCGACGGATACAGATTTAGAGCATTGACATTTTCATATCTATGATAAAATTTGTAAAGAAAATTTGGTTGCAGACCAGTGAATTAACAATAACATAAAATACAACTATTAATAAGCACATAAAAGTTAGCATTGTACCGAATGTATAACAACTGTTTGTAAGATTTTTGGATCTAAAAGTCTAAATATGGCTTATGACTTCAAGTTAGAGTTTAAGTTGTGATGTCCTCTCGTGGGAGTCACTATCCGGGTAGCTTTTAGACAGTCAGAGACAGAGTTCAAAATAAAAATAAAACTTTATTGTCTTCCTTAAATTAAATTGACAAAAATCTTATGTACATATTTACAATTTGGTTTAGTCTTCTCAGTACCTGGCTTATTTATTCAAATTAAGCTTGACCTTGTCATATGGAACTAGTCTTATCGGCAAGCGAGTGTGTATTTGAAATTTTACGGTAACGTTGTATCGATTTAATAACAGCGGATGATAGGTACAAAGAAAGGAAAGGAACTCAACACGTCCCTTAAGTGATTCGGGTTAATAGGACACTCCTCGACAGTCTCAACACGACTGCTTCAGAGTACGGGTAGTGAAGAGCTCAACACGCTCTTCGGATAGCGGCGGTATGGGAGACGGAACAACTTGTGAACTCAACACGTCCACAAGCCGGGGTAGGGAAGAAGAGAACCTTCAGTCAACACCTGTCGATTCTGTCTCTATGAGGAAATGTTGCGGTTTATATAGCGGAGCTGTGTAATTAGTTTTGCCCTTTCTACTGTCGATACACTCCTACTTCATGGGTTGGTTCGCGCGCACGCTGGTTTAACGGTGATGGCTTTGACTCATCGTTACACCCCCTCTTCCTGGGAAAAAAAAATTTTGGAACAAAATTTTTTTATTTTTATTCCTTGCCAGGTACTTGGTTACCCTAAAAAAATATTTACAATACATCGAAATAAAAAATGTCCGCCCTAAAAAAATATAAATATCGTCTTCTTAAACAAAAAATCGTCTTCCTCTCTCTTAAAAAAAAAAAGGTCTTCCTTCGTTGGGCTTCAATTATTGGTTTTTATCCTCAGCACCTAATTCGGGAGTCTCAGTCTGTATTTTTTCCTTTATGCTGTGGCGGAATTAGTGAGAGCAGCGGGATTGATACTGGAATTGACTGGACTTTCTGAATTTTTGTGATGCCCATGGTTGGTTCATCGAAAAGGTTTTTAAATTTGGAAATAGCCTTTATCAGGGGCTCGCAGCCTTTGCCCGGAGTGTTAGGTTTTGGTGTGTTCCCCAATGGTGATATTAATTCTGGAACGGTGTATGGTGGCGGCGTAACTGTGCCGTCCATTTCTATGTCACTGTAATATATTTCTAACGTGTCTGACATTATATTTGAAGGTTACTGGTAAACTGTATTAAAATATACTGTCACTACTTGGTGTTGACTGTAAGTGCTTGGACTGATTAAGGAGTAGGGAAATCGGTAAATGCGGGT